>NW_028317947.1:17995000-18270000 GCF_062004578.1 Staurois parvus
CCATGCTCATTAGCATTATCACTTTGCGAACCGGCGGGAAAATGGGAAAGTTCTCAGTCTTATTGGCTCTGCCATAAGAGGAGTGCTTACGCACTTTTCTTTCACTGTGCCAGCAGGGAGATCAATGTCCCGGGGCCATATATATGAAGACACACACGTGTTTGAGCTTTAGGGTGCATAGTAACAGGCTGTGCACACCTATGGTTTGAAGTACCTGAGTTTGACTTGGTGTGAGCCTTCCTCCATCCAGCTAGCTAGGCTAGCTGAGGGAGAAGCTGAGGGAGAAGCAGTGTATAGAGCTAATCAGTTGTGCTGAAAGGCAAGGCACATGCTGATAGGATGAGAGAGCAGAGTGATGGAGATTTGATCTTAAAAGTCAATTGCTTCTCTTTTTGCTCTTGTGTCACAGGCTGGGGAGGGATAAAACCTGTCCATAGTCTTCTGCTCTGTCAGACAGGGCTGGGCTGTGTGTCAGAACTGTAAAAATCTAAGGACTGGATGGACAAAACTACAAGTAGGTAAGCAGCTCATTATATGCATTTCATGTGTATTCAGCTGTTTGGCTGGAGTTTAGCTACAAAGCTAAAATTGGTGCCGTAAATTTAAGCTGAAGGGCACCTCAGGTTGGATTAGAGGTTTTGCTGATTTAATCAGCAATAAAAGTGAACCTGTAATTTCCACCAAAGAAAATGAACTGTCATTACTGGTGTTCTACCCCATACCTCAAATGTGAACAAATGTGCAGTGGAAGGTTGACTATTGTCTTTCGGGTAACATGATCACTGAACCCAGAATCCGAGCTACAGATCGACCTCACAGTAATCCCACCACCTCCAGTAAACTACTGGTTTTACCCAGGTTATGGTTTTAGAAGAGAAGCGGCAGTATGGCAGCTGCATTGTACAAGGAAAAGTCACCGCTGACAGCTGGCTCCATGGTTTTGCCGAGTGGAAGGGCTGCAGCTGTGTCAGGCTTTGAAAGCACACTAGCCTGGAGGCTCATTTGGGACAGACACCATTTAATCTGGGAGTCCGGCTGCAGGAAGACAGGCTTTAGGCCATCAATAGCTTTCCATAGCTAAAGTCATTACAGAGCAAAGTTTACAGCATTGCAGAGTACAATAATATACTGTACTATCTAGAATCTCTACAGACTGGCAGGATAAGGGGGGGGGGGGGGGGGGGCTTGAGTAACCTTCCTAAAACCCATATCCAAAATCTAAAACAAAAATAAAAAAACTGAAAAAATATATATTGCAGCTTACCAGTCCTTTGATGCGGTGGCTGCAATAGTTTTTTTTTTTTGCAACCTTTTTTTTTATTTTCACCCAGCGATCTTGCCAATAACACACTTCCTGTCCCAGGGCAACAACACTCGCCTATCCCACTGTGTCTATAGAGAATCAGCCTTGTCACCATGAGACAGGACTACAGGACCCTCAGCCTCTTCTCCTTTTTAATGATATAGAGGGGAAGGGTTCTATCAAGATAGCTGGGTGCAGGGGCGGACTGACCATTTGGAAACTCGGGCACTGTCCGAGGGCCTGGGGTCAGTAGGGAGCCCCATGAGATGCTCCTGTTACCTTTTTCATAGGCTTTTTTTGAGTTTGGTCAAGTACACAGGGGCCCCATGATCCCCTATTGCCCGGGGGCCCCATGAGTTGTCAGTCCACCCCTGGCTGGGAACAATGTAACTGAGAAGAAAGCAGAACAAACAGGGAGCCCAGGAAGTATATACAAAAAAAATTTAATAACCTGTGTAAGTTGAAAAAAGGGCCAATATAATAGATAAAGTGACTAAAAGGACCCACGTGAAAATATAACCAAAGATTAGGTCCCAGAAGATGTCTGCCAATGATGAAATGCTCCGACATAAGCATGCGTCTTCCAGGACCTAATCTTTGGTTATTTTTTCCCTTGGGTCCTTTTCCTCACTTTATCTATTGTATTGGATCTTTTTTTATACTGCCGAACTCCCACTTTTTTGAAGACCCAAGATCTGCGGAAAATTGTTCAGCAAATGCTGGAGCCTCCTGGAGATGTGAATGCTGGAGCCCCTCATTGTACTCTGTGGTTTCCTGTGTCAGCCTCTATGTATACGCCACCCCCCTCTGCCAATCCCTCCACTGGCTCCCGATTGCCCAACGCATAAAATTCAAAATATTAACATTGACGTACAAAGCTGTTCATAACACTGCCCCTAACTACATCACCGATCTCATATCTATCTACCACCCAAAACGCACTCTCCGCTCCTCACAAGACCTCCTACTCTCCAGTTCCCTGGTCTCCTCCTCCCATGCCCGTCTCCAGGACTTCTCCAGGGCTTCCCCCATCCTCTGGAACTCACTACCCCAATCCATTAGACTGTCACCTTCCCTCCTCACCTTTAGGCGCACCCTGAAAACCCATCTCTTCAGAGAAGCCTACCCCGCCCTCACCTAATTGCTGATCTCCTCCGCTCTTCATACCACTCCATTCCCCACATCTATTTCCTCCTGTACCACTTTCTCCTCCCTCCTAGACTGTAAGCTCCAAGGAGCAGGGCCCTCGAACCCTTCGTGTATTGTATTGTATTATTTTGTTACTGTATTGTCTCGTGTACTGTCTCCCACTATAATGTACAGCGCTGAGCAAACCATTGGTGCTATATAAATACTGTATAATAATAGTGCAGGCAACAGGGGCTAGTGGAAGGAGCTACATAGCACAACAGAAGACCAGGCTAGTATCAGCATAAATCTTTGGTGGGGATCACAGGTGTCTATGGTAAGTCAAGGTCAGGAAGCCTGTACAAACCAATAGGCTCCCCCACGCTGCAAAGGTTAAATGTTTGTTTTGTCTTGGGGCAGCAGAAAAATAACTTATATTTACATTCTCCCTTGCTTTTGCAGGCTTCTTCCCAGCTGCACGGCTGATCCCCCAAAACTGCTTTTCTCTGCTTCTCTGTTGTTCGCATGTACTGTTATGACATCATGTATAGTACAATGCAGGGCTCTCAGGTTGGCATTGTAGGTGAGAATGCCAAGGCTCACCCACAACCAGGAGTACCTTAGTACGGAGAAGAGCACTCGCTGATCAGAGATTGAGGGATAAGGTAAGTATAGTTGTTTTTCCTGTTTCCTGCAGACAAAATGAGCATGTACCCCTGTAGCGTGGGAGAAGCCCCCACTGCAAGGGGTAATGTTTTTTATTTTTAAGGAATTCAGCCTTAAATATACAATTGATGGCATTTTATTATATTTTTATATGTGATATATATATATATATATATATATATACACACACTATATTGCCAAAAGTATTGGGATGCCTTCCTTTACACGCACATGAACTTTAATGGCATACCAGTCTTAGTCCGTAGGGTTCAATATTGAGTTGGAACACCCTTTCAGTTGGCCTAGCTTGCAGTCTCTGTTCTAATTCATCCCAAAGGTGTTCTATCGGGTTGAGGTCAGAACTCTGTGCAGGCCAGTCAAGTTCCTCCACCCCAAACTCGCTCATTCATGTCTTTATGGACCTTGCTTTGTGCACTGGTATGCAGTCATGTTGAAACAGGAAGGGGCCATCACCAAACTCTTCCCACAAAGTTTGGAGCATGAAATTGTCCAAAATATCATGGTATGCTGACGTCTTAAGAGTTCCCTTCACTGGAACTAAGAGGCCAAGCCCAGCCTCTGAAAAACAATTCCACATCAACCCCCTCCACCAAACTTTACACTTAGCACAATGCAGTCAGGCAAGTACCATTCTTTTGGTAACTGCCAAACCCAGACATGTCTATCGGATTGCCAGACAGAAGCATTATTGGTCACTCCAGAGAACACGTCTCCACTGCTCTAGAGTCCAGTGGCGGCATGCTTTACACCACTGCATCCGATGCTTTGCATTGCACTTGGTGATGTAAGGCTTGGATGCAGCTGCTCGGCCATGGAAACCCATTCCATGAAGCTCTCTACACACTGTTGTTGTGCTAAACTGAAGGCCACATGAAGTTTGGAGGTGTTAAGCTATTGACTCTTCAGACAGCTGGCGATTTCTGCACACTGTGCGCTTCCACATGCGCTGACCCCACTCCGTCATTTTACATGGCTTCCACTTTTTGGCTGAGTTGCTGCCATGTTGTTACAATACTACTAACAG
The DNA here is from genome assembly GCF_062004578.1 of Staurois parvus. Classification (NCBI taxonomy): domain Eukaryota; kingdom Metazoa; phylum Chordata; class Amphibia; order Anura; family Ranidae; genus Staurois; species Staurois parvus. The sequence continues at coordinate 17,999,143 of NW_028317947.1, forward strand.
TTGACCGTGGAATATTTAGTAGCAAGTAAATTTCACGGATGGACTTATTGCACAGGTGGCAACCTATCACGGTACCACGCTTGGAGTCACTGAGCTCCTGAGAGCGACCTATTCTTTCACAAATGCTTGTAGAAGCAGTCTGCATGCCTAGGGGCTTGATTGTATACACCTGTGGCCATGAAGGTGATTGGAACACCTGAATCCAATGATCTGGAGTGGTGTCCCAATACTTTTGGCAATATAGTGTATACAGTTAGGTCCATATATATTTGGACACAGGCACAATTTTCATACATTTGGCTCTGTGTGCCACCAGAATAAATTAAAATCTAACCATCCAAATGAGTATGAAGTGTAGACTTTCAGCTTTAATTCAAGGGGTTGAACATAAATGTCAAGTACAAATTTTAGGAACTGCAACCATTTTTATACACAGTCCCGTTTTCAGGGGCTCAAATGTAATTGGACAAATGAATATAATTATAAATAAAATGTTCATTTTTAACATTTTGTTAAGAATCCTTTACTGGCCATGACTGCCTGAAGTCTGGTACCCATGCACATTACCAAAGACTGGGTTTTCTCCTTTCTGATGCTTTGCCAGGCTCTAACTGCAGCTGCCTTCAGTTGTTTGTGGGTCTTTCTGCCTTTAGTTTTGCCTTCAGCAAGTGAAATGCATTCTCAATTGGGTTGAGATCAGGTGATTGACTTGGCCTTTGCAGAATATTCCACTTCTTTTCCTTCAAAAGCTCCTGGGTTGCTTTTGCAGTGTGTTTTGTCCATCTGTACTGTGAAGCACCGTCCAATCAACTTTGCTGTAAGTGGCTGAATCTGGGCTGATAGTATCTCTCGAAACACTGCAGAATTCATCCGGCTGCTTATGTCTTCTGTCACATCATCAATAAACACCAATGACCCAGTGCCATTGGAAACCATGCCTGCCCATGCCATCACACTGCCTCCACTATGTTTTACAGATGACGTTGTGTGCTTTGGATCATGAGCTGTTCCAAGCCTTCTCCACACTTTTCTTCCTGTCATTCTGGTACAGATTAATCTTAATTTCATCCGTCCATAGAATGCTTTTCCAGAACTGGTCTGGCTTTTTTAGATGTTTTTTTGGCAGTCTAATCTGGTTTTTTTATTCTTCAGGCTTACGAATGATTTGCACCTTGTGGTGAACCCTCTGTATTTGCTCTCGTGAAGTCTTCTCTTGACTTTGACAATGTTACGCCCACCTCCTGGAGAGTGTCCTTCATTTGTCTGGATGTTGTGAATGGGTTTTTCTTTACCATAGAGAAGATCCTGCAATCATCCACCACTGTTGTTTTCTGTGGATGTCCATGCCTTTTTATGTTGCTGAGCTCACCAGTGCATTCTTCTTTCCTCACAATGTACAAAACTGTTGATTTGGCCACTCCTAATGTTGCTGCTATCTCTCTGATGGATTTGTTTCATTTTTGGAGCCTTACAATGGCCTGTTTCAAATGCAAATACCACACTTAGAATTAGCTCCAGACCTTTTAACTGCTTAATTGATGAAGAAATAACAACAAAGTAGCCCACACCTGACCATAAAACAGCTTTTGATTCAATCCTCTAATTACTTTTGATTCCTTGAAAAAGGGGGGATGGCTACTCTTAAGAGCTGTAATTTCTAAACCCTTCCTCCAATTTGGATGTACAAACCCTCAAATTAAACCTGAGTGTGCACTTTCGGCCCATATCCATTATAGCTTGAATATGTTTTGGTAAATACCTGAAAAAAAAAACTAACATTGAGCCTGTGTCCAAATATATATGGACTTAACTGTGTGTATATGTGTATATATATATATATATACAGTGGGGATCGAAAGTTTGGGCACTCCAGCTAAAAATTTGTATTAATGTGCATAAAGAAGCCAAGGAAAGATGGAAAAATCTCCAAAAGGCATCAAATTACAGATTAGACATTCTTATAATATGTCAACAAAAGTTAGATTTTATTTCCATCATTTACACTTTCAAAATAACAGAAAACAAAAAAATGTCGTCTGCAAAAGTTTGGGCACCCTGCAGAATTTATAGCATGCACTGCCCCCTTTGCCAAGCTGAGACCTGCCAGTGTCATGGATTGTTCTCAATCATCGTCTGGGAAGACCAGGTGATGTCAATCTCAAAGGTTTTAAATGCCCAGACTCATCTGACCTTGCCCCAACAATCAGCACCATGGGTTCTTCTAAGCAGTTGTCTAGAAAACTGAAAATGAAAATAGTTGACGCTCACAAAGCTGGAGAAGGCTATAAGAAGATAGCAAAGCGTTTTCAGATGTCAATATCCTCTGTTCGGAATGTAATTAAGAAATGGCAGTCATCAGGAACTGTGGAAGTTAAAGCAAGATCTGGAAGACCAAGAAAAATATCAGACAGAACAGCTCGCAGGATTGTGAGAAAAACAATTCAAAACCCACGTTTGACTGCACGATCCCTCCAGAAAGATCTGGCAGACACTGGAGTTGTGGTACACTATTCCACTATAAAGAGATACTTGTACAAATATGGTCTTCATGGAAGAGTCATCAGAAGAAAACCTCTTCTACGTCCTCACCACAAAAATCATCGTTTGAACTTTGCAAATGAACATATAGACAAGCCTGATGCATTTTGGAAACAAGTTCTGTGGACCGATGAGGTTAAAATTGAACTTTGAATGAGCAAAGGTACGTTTGGAGAAGAAGGGGCACAGAATTTAATGAAAGAACCTCTGTCCAACTGTTAAGCATGGGGTTGGATCAATCATGCTTTGGGGTTGTGTTGCAGCCAGTGGCACAGGGAACATCTCACGAGTAGAAGGAAAAATGGATTCAATAAAATTTCAGCAAATTTTTGATGGTAACTTGATGCCATCTGTGAAAAAGCTGAAGTTAAAGAGAGGATGGCTTCTACAAATGGATAATGATCCTAAACACACCTCGAAATCCACAGGGGATTACATCAAGAGGCGTAAACTGAAGGTTTTGCCATGGCCTTCACAATCTCCTGACCTCAACATAATTGAAAATCTATGGATAGACCTTAAAGAGCAGTGCGTGACAGACAGCCCAGAAATCTCAAAGAACTGGAAGACTTTTGTAAGGAAGAATGGGCAAAGATACCTCAAACAAGAATTGAAAGACTCTTGGCTGGCTACAAAAAGCGTTTACAAGCTGTGATACTTGCCAAAGGGGGCAGTACAAGATATTAACTCTGCAGGGTGCCCAAACTTTTGCAGACGCCATTTTTTTGTTTTCTGTTATTTTGAAAGTGTAAATGATGGAAATAAAATCTAACTTTTGTTGACATATTATAAGAATGTCTAATCTGTAATTTGAGGCCTTTTGGAGATTTTTCCATCTTTCCTTGGCTTCTTTATGCACATTAATACAAATTTTTAGCTGGGGTGCCCAAACTTTCGATCCCCACTGTATATATATGTGTGTGTGTGTGTGTGTGTGTGTGTGTGTGTGTGTGTGTGTGTGTGTGTGTGTGTGTGTGTGTGTCAGAAATTCAGAGCTGTCCTGCATCTAGTGCCCATATCCTCTGTTATCTGTAGGAGTCTAATTAGCCCTCCTAGTTGTTATCTTGGGACTACAGAATAATTAATGTCTATGTGGTAGAGATAAGAGGAGTTAAGGTAATTTGGCAAAAGCAGAAAAAGAAAAAATCTCTCCTTACACAGTTTCCATAGCTAGAGTTATATATCACAATTTATATAATCCTCCTAAACAAACGTCAAAGCATGCTCAATGTTAGGTGACTATGAGAAAGCTGAAAAAAATGATGTACAAAAATACAAACTTCTTTTTGAAGGGCAAAACATTAAAAACAATCACAACCTACTATGAATAAATAGGAAGCAGTATCAGCAAAAATGTGTCGTGACACAAGCAAGTGAAGAAAAACAACTGTTGCAATATATAATATTTAAAGCAGAACTCCAGTTAGAATTTTTATTATCATGCAGTGGGGTTGTGCCTTCACTGCATGGATCAGCTGCTCATTTTTTCTAGGGGTGAGGACTAATGCAGTCCATAGATTGGTCAAAAACCGGACGTTTTTTTAACAAAAAAACTAAAAATCGGTCGTTCAATAGGCCGACGTTACCATTAACGGTAAAAAAAATCATCCGATTTTCGTCCCATCTACGGCCGACATTTAATTACTTCTGTCCATGCAGAGAGCTCCGCTATTATATTTGACATTAAAAAGTATAGTGGTGGCAACATTGTATCTATTTGTATCAATTTCAGATACAGATGGTTTTATTTGGATACAAATAGATACATTGTTGCAACCGCAATACTTTTTCATGTCAAATATAATAGCGGACTGGAATTCTTCTTCTTTTTCTTCTTCTTCTTTTTCTTTTTCTTCTTTTTCTTCTGTTTCTTCTTTTTCTTCTTTTTCTTTTTCTCCTTATTCTTCTTTTTCTTCTTCTTCTTCTTTCTCTTCTTATTTTTCTTGCAGGTCATGGCTCATGCGCAGATTTTTTATCAGTAAAAAGATCATCCAATTTTCCCATCATTGCCGCGAAAATCGGCCGATTGGCAAACTCACCCGATTTTTTTTCCAACTTTACTAACTAAAAAAATGTGCCAAAATCTAGAAAAACAGCTGACCAATTAACCCATTAACTGTGCGAAAATCGGACAATTTTATTTTCGACCCATCTATGGCCTGCATAAGCTCATATTCACCTGACCCACTGATCCCATGGAAAACCATGCTCCCCCACGGTCCAGCTATTCCTGTCTGTGGAGCTTGCATTGAGCACGCTGATGTCAAGAACAGTCCATTTACAAGCACACTGGACCGCGGGAGGGTAGGAGCCAAGTACCGGTCTCGTGTGGGGAGGATCGACCGGCCAGGTGAGTTTATCTTCAGTGTCTTCTTCCCAGAACAAAACAAGCATTTGACCCGTGCAGTGCCAGCACAGCCCCACTGCACAGACCAGAAATGTTTTTTTACCAGATTTCTGCTTTAAAAGACATGAGATATATAATGTACAATAGAAATTCAAGAAACAGGCCACTTGGATTTCAGTGGCCTATTTAAACTGGTCTGTCACTATGAGCCATTGCTGAATTCCAGTTCCTGTTTCTGAGCCCTGATCCGCTGTACCTACTAATCTTTGTATGACCCGGCTTACCCTTGGACTCTGCTTCTGCTAATGTCGCAGCTCTCTTCACCTGATTACTCTGACCCTGGCCTGTTTAATGGACTTGTCTTTGCTTGCCAATTCTGTACTGCTTTGCCCTGCTGTTACTTACCTTGGCATGCCTCCTGGACTTGCTCAGCCTACCTGTCTTTTGCTTCGTGCCAAGCTGTTTCCGAGGACTGTGACTACCAGCTCTACCTACTTACAGAGTAGACTTCACCAGCTAGCTACTCCGGCACTCATGCTGTTCCTTGCCTTTACACTCTCTGTCTGCACCTTCAGGAGTGTTGGGCAGGAGGTACAAGAAATGTCTCCACCACATTCCAGTTTTCATTAGATATGTAACAGTGATCCTTGATCCTAATGCAGACTGCTGTCCACAGGGTGATTTAACAAAAGGCCACTAGGTAGGGCTGATATCAATCAGACCACAAAAAAACTGTTGTTGGCCCACAACAAGACTTTGGAGCTGCGGGCAATTCTGGCAGATCAAGAGGCATATTTTTTGTACTTGCAGGGTCTTTATAAGGATAAAACAAGGGAAACGTACATGTTTTGCAGATATGTACTGCATAGGTTTTTTTTTTTTTTAACATGCTTTAATTATAGTACTGGCCAGTACAGTGTTGTCAGTGGTTATCGTAATGATTAAAGCAGGGTCCCCTATAATCAACGATTTATAAATATGCAGTGCTTGTAGTCACAAACACATTTCTAGGTCATTCCTGGGGAATACAGCCTGACACACATTCCTGTTAGTGACCCCTCCTCTTCTGCCTGAGCTGAAGATAAATCAGGTTTTGCACTTCCTCTAGCATTATCCCCTGAGGTGGAGCTTTTCTTGCTGGGATTACTCCTGACAAGAAGGATGACAGCCACAAAGTGCAAACTGAGAACTTTCCTTAGCTGCCTACTGTCACCCATATGACACCCATCATATGGGTGTGAAAATGTGGCACCCACCTCACATTCACAAGTCTGGAGCTGAGCAGAAGGGCTCAGTACAGATGGTCAATTATTCAGCAACATTAATTGTTGATATTTTTGATCCTTAAAACCAGGGGCGACCTGACCATTAGAGCACTCGGGCACTGCCCGAGGGCCCAGGGTCAGTAGGGGGCCCCATGAAATGCCCCTGGTACCTTTTATAGGCTTTTTTGAGTGTGGTCAAGGACACAGGGGCCCCATGATCCCCTATTGCCCGGGGGCCCCATGAGTTGTCAGTCCTCCCCTGCTTAAAACATTTCTCCCTTCAGCCCCTTATTTCAAGGGATTGTCTCTCCTTTGGATCCAAGTCACTCTGCCCCTCTTTCCTCCACAGTTGTTCCTATTTCTGGTCTGAAGTATACACCTCTATACAAATGTTTTCACTATTTAATTATAAAAAGTTTATTGATGCATTCAACTTTTCATCCAAACACTATATTATTGCATTTGTTATTTCTATTAATAGCCAGTGCAATGTAATGGCGATCATTATAATTTTCACCAATCATTTTTTGCACATTAATTCTTGATGGTCTTAGATTGTAAGCTCTAACAAGCAGGGCCCTCTGAATCCTCCTGTATTAGTTTGTATTGTAATTGTACTGTCTGCCTTCATGTTGTAAAATGCTGCGCAAACTATGGGCGCTATATAAATCCTGTATAATAATAATAATGGTCCAGGAGTGTCCTTGTAAAGTTTGTTCCATAATGTGACCTTTTTACGATCTTAAAAAGTTGGGAAGTATGTTACAGCAAAGTATCATTAGTATAGTGAATGGAGAAAAAAAACCTGGAAGGAGAAGAGCCCAGTTATGCGACCTGTGAGAGATATGTGACCGACCTCTCCTTTGATCGTGGTTCCTCTGCAGCGTTAATCAAACAGAACTCCATAGGACACTGCAGGTTCAATGTCATGGCCTGCATTTTATGAATGGTGCTCCAGTGTTGAGTAAAATCGAGGGTCCAGTGGATAGCTGTATATAGGGCCCTACGTGTTAATATTGGCTGTATTCTAAATAAACTTACTTTAATGTGCATCACTTCTCTGAGCTGGACCGGGCATCAAGCTGCATTTCCCGAAAAAGTCAATACCTCATCCCTTTAGCACTGATAACATTTCTTAGATTAAGGTCAGGCAAAGTAATAAGCAATTTTTCAAATTCCATCATAATTTTTGTAGATATTTCAATGCCACTCAAACCTAAATTTTAGTTTTGAATGGCTGTTGGCTATCTATATCCATTAAGCACCAGGAAATTCTTTCTTTCCCAACCATTACAAAGTTATAGGATTGTATAAAAGTTTCTTAGTAGACACTGCAGTAGACAGTGCAAAATAAACCAGGTAGCCATTAGGTCTTGTGGGTAAAGATAAAACTACTGCTGGCAGAAAAAGATGCTGTAGTCGTTGAAAGACAGAATTTGATAAATACAACTGTTGGCTGATTGAACTCACCAGGGCCTTAACATAAAAGGTGTTTTTGGTGTAGCTGACCTGTGATGCATCCAAGGATATATTTGTAGTTCCTCGTAGGGTTGTTAAGCCAGATACTTTACTGGGGCCTACTGTGCTGTGATTTCAGCAGTGGAGGATCCAAGATCCCAAGCCTATCTCAATGGCTTCTAAGGGCCATGTTGAGAATAACACACACTTGTTTATGAGGATGCTTTGAGATTTCAGAGGTTACATGACTGGTCTATCAGGAGTCAGGCCAAACAATTAGACTGAAAAATCATCAGGCTCACGGGCTACAAGTTACATGGTCTTTTATGGAAAATCGTCTCACCACCATATCGGAGGACTTGCCTTCACCAGGCCACCACCCATTTCCAACTAAGTCAGTCTCTGGCATTATTCCCTAGGTATAGACGTACCCTCCATCCTGTAGGGATAGAGACCAAATCCTTCTTTTCTCCTTTTTACTGTACAGAATCTTATATAACAAAGTCTATAGGTAAATCTATTAGTTTTTTCTCTGTCTGTGTTCCATTAGGGGGATTTACCGTCACTGCCTGTCTTACAGACAGAATAGGAAATGAGAAGCATCTTCTCCAAAGTGTCACAAGTTAGCTTGCAGCCTCTTGTTTGTTTATTCTTACCTCCTTGCTGCTCCTGATTCCTTTCACATGTGTGGTTTGTCTGTGCTCACCTATGGGCGTCATCAGCTATCCTCTGGGTATTATTTCCTTCCCTTCCATCACTTCCTGGCCCACCTCCTAGTTTTCTTGTCTATATAAGACATGCTCAGTCTAGTCCACTTTGCCTGAGCAACTTCTTAGTTGTTGGAGCTCCTGTGTGTTGTTACTGCCTGAATCCTACATTGACTACTTGTGTACTGACCCCGACTTCGTTCTCTGACCTTGCTTGTTTTCCGCCTCTCCTGACCTCGGTTAGCCTATCGGATTCCATTTGTCTCCTCCCATTATACTCTGCTCCCGCAATCGGTCTCTTCAACTTCAGCTGGGCGTACCTGGGGGCCGCAACCTGGTCCCAGCTTGCTGCAAGTCCATCCCCACCATCAGGGGCTCTGGTGAAGAAGCAGGCTGGGGCTTAGACTCCGCACCCTGGGGAACCCCAAGTTGAGTATCAACAAGAGCTCACTGCCACAGGTGCTGACACAAAGTGAGAGGAAATCCCTCTATTACCGTTGCCCAACGTCCTCATTTAAATATTTCCCCCCTCTTCTTATTCTGGTAACAACAGAAAATTTTCTCATCATTTTCTTTCTCTGTGATACTGGCCAAATTAACTGATGGCTTTATCAAGTCTTCATAATTCATTTAAGCAGCAGCTTTAAGTCTTCCAGCAGTGCCATACACAGACTATATTTTGGTGACACATTAAAACCCATGACAAGTCGATCTTATACATATGATCATCAGGAAAAAAAATTGTGAAAATTTTGCGTCTCTATGACACACAGAGCGAACACAGATCAGCAGTTTTTTAGATTAATAATCAAATATAAATGTGCCGAAGCGAGGACATTGTGCACAGATTTTTATTACCCAATGGTCATGTAGGTTGACAATTCTGTGGCTGTTTTCTCGGTTGTCTTTATCATCTTGTCCCTGTATTTTTGTGCCCTTTTTTGTAATCTGCCTATTATTCTAACACATACACCTGTGAACACTCCTTTGACTTTTCTTGAAACCAAAAGCCTACTGCCAAACAATTGAGGTTTTTTTACAACTTTAGCTAGTATTTAGCTAGAGATCCTAGAGTGAAACCACCAACTGTACAACCTTTTTTTCATTGACTTTAGGTTGGCATCTATTCTTTACTTTGATTCCAAATAGTTATAATTTTATTCTGAAATTCTGATTTATTCATCATTCTCACTTTTACTGGTTCATCCCCCTCCTTAAAAGAGCTGAACCTCCATAGACTGATGAAGTGTTTGGTAACAGCGAGGAAATTCACTGAAGAAAGGGGCAGCCTGACCCTTGACCTTTATAACAGCACCATACAGTTGCCGTCTGTCATTTTGTGTATGTCTATTGTGTCTACTTCCTTAACGAATAATAAGCCAGTGTTCATGTTTGAAAATGTTGCTCACAACAGGTTGGTGACAGTGCTGAGAAAGCATTAATATGCCACCACCACCAATGCCTGACAATGACAAAGCAGTGAGTACATAGGGAATGTCTGGATACAATACCCCCTTATTTAGGGGAGAATTTAATAAAGGTGTAAATGCGCTGTTGGCCCTGGGGGCCCACATTTACTTCATATATTAAAATCTGTTTTTCCTTCTTTTATTATCCTTAAAAACACACTCCAGGAAAATAAAAATTCCACCCTTGTAGTTGCAGGGCGCACTCCAGCCTCCACTGCGTACCACACAGGGTTAATGTCCTTGTATCGAATATGATGATGCCGACCACAGACTAGAGCTTTGGGCGAAGGAGGAGAATGTTGGAGCAAGGTGTAATCCAACTGATAGATCCTCTTCATCCCTCCTCCAGACATAACAAGCAGTTGACTCTTGCAGTTCCCTTGGGGGGGCCCACTGTAATGGTGGATTTTTTCATTTTCCCTGGAGTTGCCCTTTAAAAGATTAGTCCACTCCAAATATTTTGGTGGATGTTGGAGAGTTAAACCACCTGTTCTTTGGGCACTCTATTGATGACATATCTCACCAGCGTTCCTGGGTCTGTCTACATATTGTGACCATTAGAGGTTCCCACTCTCCCTGTTGTCAGTGTCAAGGTCCTACCTTTTCCCTGAGGTTATGTTACTCCATGTGCTGGCGTCCATCTTGGATTCTGCTGTGCATGGTGGGAATCCTTTTATGCCTTCAGGTCTCTGTGGTCCATCCCCCAGAGGGGTGTGGCTGATGACATATAAGCCTGTGGCCCGCACATGCTCTTTGCACTTGTGTCTTGTGTCTTTGTGTTGCTATTACTCTGTTCTGACTCTCATGACTCTCCTGGTATCTGATTCGGCTTGTGACTCGACTATTCTTTGTATTCTCCTTTGATCTGACCCTCTGTTGCTGAACCCGGCTCGTGACCTGTGATTCTCGTCTGCTGTCCTGTACTGTTTTGTCCTGTTGTTGTTGACCCGGCTTGTCTGACTACTCTTTTGTCTCTTCCACCAGCTACACGCCATTGGCGGTGGCCATTACCACAGCTGAGGTGTCTCGGGGGCCGCGACCTGGTTCCTGGCTGCGTCAAGTCCATCCCCACCATCAGGGGCCCTGGTGAAGGGCAGCCCAGGACTTCGAGACTCCGCGCCCTGAGGGACTTCGGTCTGTGGGTGGTGGTTGTCGTCAGCCAGTGCGTTACATTGTTAGGCCTGCCTGTCCGTTCCTCGGCCCCGGTCCTGACAGTCAGAGAACAGACACAGCATGCAAATAATAGGTCACAAAATGCTAGACCAGGGGTCTCCAAACTCTCTAATCCAAGGGCCAGTTTATTGTCTTTCAAACTTTAGGGGGGCTGGAATGTGGCCAGCAGGAGTAGGAAATGCTGCATCATTAATGTCAGTGGGAAGATTAGTGCCCCATCATTGTGTCAGTAAGAGGAACAGTGCCCCATTGTCAGTGTCAGTGAGGGGAATAGTGCCCCATCCTTGGTGTCAATGGGAGGAATAATGCCCCACCATTCGTGTTAGTGGGAGGTATAGTGCCCCATCATTGGTGTCAGTGAGAGGAATAGTGCCCCATTGTTGGTGTCAGTGGGAGAAGTAGTGCCCCATCACTGGTGTTAGTGGGAGGTATAGTAACCCATTGTCGGTGTCAGTGCCAGGAAATGTGCCCGACTGTTGCTGGAAATGAGGGGAATAATACCCCAAGAGCTGGATAAAAACAAGCAGAGGGCCCCATATGGCCCCCAGGCCACAGCTTGGAGACCACTGCTGTAGACCATTTGACTTTGCCACATAACCATCAAGGTATAACTGTACAGTTTTTTTAAATTTTTTTTCTTGTCAGCAAAATTGTATATTGAGATTACCTTATATATTCGAGGATGGGATTTCATGGATGCCCTGATTTAAACACCTACTTCAAAGCTGGGTCTTCCCCTCAATGCTCGCCCACCACTTCCCTTGGAGAACCCTGTCACCTTTATAAATACAAAAATGTTTTGTTTTTTTTAGCAATCTATTCTGGTCTGTTCTGATGATGTTGTAGGTCATTTTCTCCCTCTTCTTCAGGAGCCCTGACACCCTGGGCTCACAGGAAGTAAGTCAAATGACCATACGCATCATTCAACCCAGACAGGGAGTGTTGATTTGGAGCCAGAGATTCCTGTATATGGAGGGTTTCGGCAAAGGCACAATATTATGGTCTCACTGGACCTGACTCAAGGTCTGAGCTTTGTCATGCTGTCTGGGAAGGACTGAGTCAGAGACCTATACACAGACTGGAGGATATAGACATGGGGGAAAACAAAGGGGGATTGTCACATGTCCGATAAGGCACAGTAAAGTGAAATAATGCCTACTTTTACTTGTGTGTTATGACCCATGACAACTAACATTGGTGTCTATCAATTGCATTGCAGGGTAACCTTTCATCAGGAAGCTTTATCATGAAAGTCTCACGTCTGGGCTGAAACAATACACATGCCCTGTCTAAGTATTCCTAATGTGACAAAATACTTTTGTGTTGCACAATATTTTATATTTGTATGTACAAAAATACACATACATGTCTTAAACATCAAAGGGCTTTGTGTAGTTCCTGAAGGAAGAACCCCTCTTTTTGTCCAAAACAAATTATATTCTCTTTTTCGGATTTTGTAGTACAGGAAGGAATAAAAAAGTGATCTGGTATGCTGTTTTGTGCCACAGGAACAGTTCTTCCTCCAGATATACCGGATCATGAGGTCCAACACTGGGTTTGTTTCAAACATGCCTGCTTGCTGCTTCTTGATCTATGTTTTAAGTAAGGAAAGTATAGTGGTTTTGTATATATGGCACTTTCCTTTGTATTTGCTGATTCTTGCCAACGGCCACCCCTGGCCACACGTAGACTGCTATGTGAATGTAGTCTTTACACCTGAAGGTTGATGCACTAAACCTGGCCAGTCTGCGTCCAGGTCCTATGATTTTCATGTAATCGCTTCATGAGCGACTACATGTGAATAGCTGCGAGAGCTGTCAACATCCCAATGGAGAGGCATTTCAGTGGGACTTCTGCCTGCAATCATCGGGAAACGATGCATCTAATCACTAATGGCCCCACTCATTGAATGGGACCATTAGTTATTAGATGCAGGAGATCCAGTGTGTCTAAAGAGTTTCTCCATCCCACCACCATTGAATCCAGTGTTGTCCTGCATTCTACTGATCCGCTGTCACACATTACAGCGCTGAGCGAACTATTGGCTCTTTAAAAATACTGTATAATAATAAATAATAATTAGATCCCCCGCCACAATCTTCTTTACATAATCAGGGAACTGCTTGCTTCTCTGTGTTCTTGCAGCCAGCCCCCTAATGATACATATGCGCCACTGTGTACCATTGTGAGAATGGCTGCAAGAACCAGTAAGAGGCAGCTGCTTTCTAGCTTTCTTGTCTCCTTCTCCCGTGCTCATCTCCAGGACTTCTTCACAGCCTCTCCCATCCTCTGGAACTCTCTACCACAATCTTGCCGGCTATCTCCTGCTCTGTCTACTTCTAGGTGATCCCTGAAAATTCATCTCTTCAAGGAAGCCTACCTTGCCTCTGTCTAACAACTGAACTTTTAATTCAACTATCAGCTCATCCCCCACAGTTAATACCTTTTATACCATTTGCCCCATCCCTATTAGATTGTAGGCTGTCAGCAGCAGGGACTTCTGAATCCTCTTGTTTTGAATTCTAATGTAACCGTACTGTCTCCCTTTATAATGTCAAGTACTGCGCAAACGTTTGGTGCTATATAAATCTTGTATTATAATAATAATAACAAGCATTTTAGTGTGTGGCAGGAATGTTATATAGGGAATTCCTTCAGGGAACAGGGCCTCTGCCCCCTTGAATCCATTTTTTTGTCTACATGCAGTCCAACAATAGCTCCATGTCATTTCTCAGGGTGGGATTCCCTAGTGGTGACAACAGTGGACTTTGCCTGTGTAATGACTGTTGAAACATCCTCCAGCAGAATCTTGTTTGACAAGGTGACAACCTAAAAGCATGATTTGGAGACAGGGACGGAGTGTTGTCACTTTATAGCAGGAAGAGGCTGAACAAAGATCTTTAGGTAAGGATCAAAAGGTTTTTTTTTTTTTTAATGAAAGCTGCGGGAATAAAACAATTTGAAATCAAATCAACATCTCAATGCTTATGTGATATTTTAGTGCTCGTGTTAACATAGATTTTGATTCAATATTAAAATAGTAAAATCATGTGAGGACCCAACCCTTGTGCACAAGAGGTGTACAGCCTCGATCTATAACAACCTAATGGGCCATGTATGGGAAAATTTCAGTGTGCGATAGACTTCATAGGATCATGTCCTGACACCTCGGCTAGCATTTAATGTCGCAGGTTACCTTGAATAAAGTAGCATTTTGAAGCACAGTCTGCTTTGGGTGGCTACAAAAGAGTTAATCTGAGTAGTCTGCCTCAAATTCCCTACCCCCTCAAAGCCCCTCTCTCCCATCCCCCAGTTACTTTAGGACACCTGCTTTTTGTTAGGCTCTCTGGATAGCTTTCAGGAAGCACAGGGGGGTTGTGGGGGGTCCAAATTAGATGGGCCAGCTCCCTCCCCATTACCTCCCCAGACCCCCCCCCCCCCCAACTAACTCTGACCTCTGGGACAGACGAGGCAGAAAAGACTAAAAGGGAAAGCAAGCTTTTATGGCTGGAGTTTAGGCACAATAATGCATTGCCTGATTTGTTTCAAGGAGCTGCAAGCCTACCTCTGGGCGCAGGAGGTGGGAAGGAAACTGCGTCTGTCTATGTGTAGACACCAATAAGTTCGGCTGGATTAATGGGAACGTTTTTACTACTGCTAAATGAGACAGAATGGACATAAAAAAAGAAATAAAGACTCAACAATTAGCTGAGGCTAAAAGGAGACGGACTGTTGTCACAATGGCCTCCAGAAATCCTGGCTCGGTTATTCCTCTCTAACTCTCAGCAGTGTTCAGTAAAGTTGTTCAGCTCCGGCATTTCTACTTTGCTCAGCAGAATGCCTTTGTTTCACATTGGAAGCTGGTGTGTGATATTTGCAATTGATCCAGCCGATTACAAAATGTGAACTCTGGTTTGTCTACAGGGTGTTCTTTGCAAAGTCTTGCTGTCCTCCCCAAATTCCTCTAAAGTCATTAGGAATAATGAAGATTATTGAATGTTGGATGGTTTTATATGCTGCTAGGAGAACCCATTAAACGCCTGTAAATTCACATATAATTGCTGGTTTAGTCTAAGGCACAGTGGCTAAGTGGTTAGCACTTCCACTTAGCAGAACTAAGGTTGTTGGTTTGAATCCCAACCATGGCACTACCTGCCTGGAGTTTGCATGTTCTCCCTGTGCCTGTGTGGGTTTCCTCCGTGTACTCCGGTTTCCTCCCACACTTCAAAGACATGCTAGGTTTATTGGCTCCTGTCTAAATTGACCGTAGTATGTATATGTATGATCGTAAGTTAGGGACCTTAGCTTGTAAGCTCCTTGAGGGTTAAGGACTGATGTGAATGTACAATATTTTATCTCTTAGATTGTAAGCTCCTAGGAGCAGGGCTCTCCTAACCCTCTTGTATTGAACTGTATTGTTGCTGTATTGTCTCCCGTTATATTGTAAAGCGCTGAGCAAACTATTGCCGCTATATAAATCCTGTATAATAATATATGTGTGTGTAAATTGACAACGCTATTTAAGTGCCTGTAATAAATAAAAAATGGTCTCCACACTGTGGCCTGTTGGCTGGATAAAGGCTATCAAAGTAAATACAAGATTCAAATATCAGTGATCTTAAAGTGTTACCAAACCTCGGACCCTGCATTCACTATATCTGGTCTCCCTGGACCCTGCATTCACTATATCCGGTCTCCCCGGACCCTACATTCACTATATCTGGTCTCCCCGGACCCTACATTCACTATATCTGGTCTTCCCGGACCCTGCATTCACTATATCTGGTCTCCGCGGACCCTGCATTCACTATATCCGGTCTCCCCGGACCCTGCATTCGCTATATCCGGTCTCCCCGGACCCTGCACTCACTATATCTGGTCTCCCCGGACCCTGCATTCGCTATATCCGATCTCCCCGGACCCTGCATTCACTATATCCGATCTCCCCGGACCCTGCATTCACTATATCCGTCTCCCCGGACCCTGCATTCACTATATCTGGTCTCCCCGGACCCTGCATTCACTATATCCGGTCTCCCCGGACCCTGCATTCATTATATCTGGTCTCCCCGGACCCTGCATTCACTATATCTGGTCTCCCTGGACCCTGCATTCACTATATCTGGTCTCCCCGGACCCTGCATTCATTATATCTGGTCTCCCCGGACCCTGCATTCACTATATCTGGTCTCCCACAGTACAAAGAAAATGGAAGTGCAATTATTTTAGTAAACATAAACTGCTAAATACCTTTTCTCATCAGCAGTTAGAGCAGTCTTGTGACTTGTATCAGTGTCCAGCAAAGCACTGGTTAAAGCTTGTAGGAGGAGTTCTCATTGTGCTCTAGGGGGATGCACAACCCCTGGCCCCTGTCCAGACAGTGCTGATTGGCCCTGTGTTGATCACATGCACTCTCCCACAGAAAAAAAAAAAACTCTCAACAATACATACCAAACTGAGCATGTGCAGAGTGTCTCCACAGGATATGTCTTATCAGGAGATAAGAGGGGGGCACTAGAAGAAGGGGAAGATCAGAGAAGTCAGGATCAAACAACCTTTTTACATAATGCAGAGGATTAACCCCTTAGGTTTCACAGTGAGTATAACAATCATGCTTTACTGCATATACAGGCTGATTTTACTACTGCAGGTTTAGTAACACTTTAATTGTACCACATCCCTAGTCATACAGAATGCTTATTTGTAGAGTGTAAGAGTTGAGTGCCTGGAAAATCCCATCCATAGCATTATAGAAGGATATCAAAGGGCAACATCTGGTCCACGGGCACTATTACTCCTATTCCTCCCACTGGATTCCAAAATTAGGGGGGCTATTCCTCCCACTGGCACCAATGATGGGGCACTTTTACTACCAATAATAGGGCACTATTCTTCCCACTGATACCAAAGGTGGGGCACTATTCCCCCCACCTATAACAGTGATGGGGCACTATTCCTTCCACGATAACAGTGATGGGGCACTATTCTTATAACTGACACCAATGATGGGACACTATTCCTCCTACTGGATTCCAATAGTGGGGGATGCTATTCCTCCCACTGGCACCAGTGATGGGGCACTATTCCTCCCACCGATAACAGTGATGGGGCACTATTCCTCCCACCGATAACAGTGATGCGGCACTATTCCTCCCACCGATAACAGTGATGGGGCACTATTCCTCCCACCGATAACAGTGATGGGGCACTATTCCTCCCACCGATAACAGTGATGGGGCACTATTCCTCCCACCGATAACAGTGATGCGGCACTATTCCTCCCACCGATAACAGTGATGGGGCACTATTCCTCCCACCGATAACAGTGATGGGGCACTATTCTTATAACTGACACCAATGATGGGACACTATTCCTCCTACTGGATTCCAATAGTGGGGGATGCTATTCCTCCCACTGGCACCAATGATGGTGCACTATTCCCCCCACCGATAACAGTGATGGGGCACTATTCCCCCCACCGATAACAGTGATGGGGCACTATTCCTCCCACCGATAACAGTGATGGGGCACTATTCCTCCCACCGATAACAGTGATGGGGCACTATTCTTATAACTGACACCAATGATGGGACACTATTCCTCCTACTGGATTCCAATAGTGGGGGATGCTATTCCTCCCACTGGCACCAATGATGGGGCACTATTCCCCCCACCAATAACAGTGATGGGGCACTATTCCTCCCACCGATAACAGTGATGGGGCACTATTCCTCCCACCGATAACAGTGACGGGGCACTATTCTTATAACTGACACCAATGATGGGACACTATTCTTATAACTGACACCAATGATGGGACACTATTCCTCCAACTGGATTCCAATAGTGGGGGATGCTATTCCTCCCACTGGCACCAATGATGGGCACTTTTACTTCCACTTCTACCAATGATGGGGCACTATCTCTCCTACAAACCACAGGCACCATGTAATATTTTTTACTCCCACTAACCACCAAGTCCAAGGCATTTTTTCTTTCACTGAGGCTGGGATGTTTTCTACCCCCACTAGCCACAATCCAGCCCCCCTAAAGTTTGAAGGGCACCAAAAACTGTTTTGTTTTTTAGAAAGTATGGAGACCCCTTGACTAAGGGGTGTAAGGCAGAGGAATACCTTATTCCTTGCTCCCTCTTCAGCCCCAGAATGTGGGCAGGTTCTTTATGTCATCATGTGCAAGGCAGGGCCAGCAGTGGCCACTGGCCCTACATTCCACATCATCGAGGAGGTGGGACAAGAGGAGCTTGCAAGACTGATCACTCATCTCAAAACTGGTGGGACTCAGTCTGTGGGACTGAGAAATAAGGTAAGTATTCCTTTTCAATACACCACCCTAGAGTAAACAAGGAGTAATTCATGAATGGGGAGGAATTCTGTTTACATATTTTAAGGGATATCTATACCAAAAAATATAATAAATTGCAGCTTTCCAGTCCTCAGATGTGGCAGATGCACTAGAATTCTCTTTTGAGGATTTGGACATTTTCGGCAAATACAGAAAAATACCTGTTGATCTGTACACAAATTCAGAGTCCTGTTCACTGAAACCATCTTTTATTAGCATTGCCCCCAAGTCGTGGAAACGAGGAGAAGAGGAGAAAAGGTGAAGAGACGCCGTTATTTGTCCCTATCCCCTTTACATTTTTAAGACGCCATGCTCTGTATTTGCAGATATTAGATTCTATGGGCTCTTTCAGACAGGCAGTAATGCTTACCGACACTTTATTCTAGTCTCTGCAGCAGGGGCGAACTGACCATTCAAGCACTCGGGCACTGCCCGAGGGCCCGAGGTCAGTAGGGGGCCCCATGAAATGCCCCTGGTACCTTTTTATAGGCTTTTTTGGGTGTGCTTTGAGTGTGGGCAAGGACACAGGGGCCCATGATCCCCTATTGCCCGGGGGCCCCATGAGTTGTCAGTCTGTCCCTGCTCTGCAGAGAGGCTTGAAAAAAAAAAACCTGCAATAGGTGCACTAAAGCCTTAGCCTTCAGATAATATGGGGACCTCATGCCACACATTTTACTGAGACAGTCATAAGCTAGCCATGGTGCTGTCAACACCACCAATTTCAACAAAAGTCAATTTAAGAATCATCTGAGCTGGGCCGCAATCACTGTTCAATTCAGGCAGTCACGGGCCTCATGGCTGCTGGAAAACAATAGCCAGAGGAGGAGATTCCTCCATCCACACTGTTAGCAAGAATTGTGGAATCAAGTGATTGTCTCTTGTTCAGCCTGTGGGCTAAACCAGAGAAATCTAAACATGTATGGATAGCCTTACTCATGCATTAGAACCAGGGGCGGACTGACAAGTCATGGGGCCCTCGGGCAATAGGGGATCATGGGGCCCTGTGTCTTTGCCCAAACTTAAAAAAGCCTATGAAAAAGGTACCAGGGGCATCTCATGGGGCCCCCTACTGACCCCGGGCTCTCGGGTAGTGCCCAAATAATGGTCAGTCCGCCCCTGGTTAGAACCTGCATTCATTATAGAAGTAAACATGGGCATCATGCTTGAGCTATAGCAAGAATCAAGCTGTGTCTTTAAAGCCATACTTTGATTTTTTCCTAGCATGTACTATAGAATTATATTAATGTGACCATAAAGTATATATATATATATATATATGTATATATATCTGATTATGTAATCTAGGCAGCAGAGGGACAGGACCTAAGCACAGAAATCTCACATGTGTTATATACTCAGAAATATAACATGTGTCAGACTTCTTTCCCGCCTCTATAGTCCACCCGTTAGTCTTGAACACACAACTCTTTGTAGGTTTTCCAAGGTTTCAGAGCAAAAGCACCTCATCTATCAAGCGAAAAATGTTCCCTTGTGGGGGCTGGTAAATCTGCTGCATACAAATCCAACAATTCTGCAGTTCACTGCTCACAGGCCTGTAGATTCCACCAGCCCTGCAGTCTACAAAACATACTTTCATTATCAGCCGGCTGTATCAGATCTCAGAACTAAAGCCTAAATTGTACAGACGATCTTGTCCTTGTCACCGATTTCCATAGTTGGTCACAAAACTTTCTACCCACTGTCTTGCATTGAACTTGATAAATTATTGCCCAGATTCTAGTTGCTTAACCGGTATCTGGTGTGATCAGGGGTGGACTGACCATTTGGAAACTCGGGCACTGCCCAAGGACCCGGGGTCAGTGGGGGGCCCCATGAGATGCCCCTGGTAGCTTTTTCATAGGCTTTTTTGAGTTTGGGCAAAGACACAGGGGACCCATGATCCCCTATTGCCAGGGGGCCCCATGAGGTGTCAGTCCACCCCTGGGTGTGATCATACTAATTATTTGTTGCAATTTCTTAAATTTGTAACAGTCCAGTGCACATGTCCTTTGACAATACTAAGCCCCGATGAAGAGGGCCCTCAACCCCTGAAATACATTGGATTTCTATGATAAAACACTCAGAAAAAATATAAATCTGAACTTCAAACTCTTGGCTTTTGGCCCCTTCACCCTTGCACACCAAGGTAAAGAGCTGACCTTTGGCCACTACTCCTAGAGGAGCTGCCCAAAAGTAATCAATCCTACACTGCCTACAGTGGTTGTAAATCCTTACATAAACCCAGTGAAGTGATTGGTCTCAGATGATACCGAGATTAAACAAATCCTCCTACATAAGTTGAACCTGTTTATCTGCAGTCTTTTCTTCTCTAAGCTTGTCTGAGCTTTCAGAAAAAAGGGGTGGTGAGCTGAAATTACTTACTGCAGACTTAAGTGAGGAGAACTCTGAGAACTGACTGGAGGGAAGGGACTGGTTGGTTGATTGGTTTCTATGTAGACTTGCACCAAATTTTGCACCATATAGTTTTAGTAAATAACTCCCAAGGTGTTCTCTAAATGGTGCCTAAGTCAAACAACTGACGGACTATGTTCACTTTTCAGTAAGACGACCACTCAAAATGGGACACAGAAGACAGTGAGGATTGATGTAGCAGCGGTGGCTACTGCAGTGATTTTCCACTTTTATAGGGAATGACCAAGTATGGAATATGTATACTTCCATTGGTCCAAGCTGGACCAATGTAACTATGCAAAAACAAAAAATACCTGGACTTTAGCTTTATTATAAGATCATGTATAATGTTGCTGGCCAAATATCTGAAGGCAAAAGCACTTAGTTGTGCGATATCTAAATAGAACTCAGTCCACCTTTCTTTCCAATTAGGAGAGGTAGGTATTTTAGCCCCTCCAGTACCATTCATTTATCTGTTCCAGAAAGAAAGTTAGCACAGCTTTATTGTAAGAATAGGATATAGGTCCACTTTAAAGACACTCCTTCCTAGCTCTCACCACTGTCAGATTGGTGTATAGGTGCAGCGTGATGTGGCTTGTAGTGAGCATATAAAGTCCAGTTTGCCAGAAAGCATGTATTAGAATAATAGAGTTCAACTTGTACGACAGACCCGCAGGGGAGGTTCACTGTCTGGTGCATTTACAGCTGTTCATGGAAAGGCAGTGGCCCAAAGACTCAAGCATCTGCCTGGCCAGTCCAACCCAAAGGGGAAGCTTCCTGACAAGGTAGATGTAAGTTCTACCCTCTCTCTACTCCTCCTGAACCTTTCTCTATTGCTCAGCACTGTTCCTTCCAGATGGGGGATCCTAGTCACTCTCATAAAGTGCACCATGCCCCAAGGTCACAGGGTCAGATTCATAAATAGACTCTGTCTGACCCAAGATGGCGGCTGAGGTCAAATGGGGCACGGACATCCAACAGGATCCCTGCCCATGTGCCCGAAATATCATACAAGAGCATTCCTCTCAACTACCTCTCGCCATCTGCCACGCCGCTGTGTGCCACCTACAGTGGAGATAACAGACCACACTGCCTACAAGATGGTAGTGGAGCTTACACTGGGATTATGAAATTGTCTTCATTAGGTGACAGTGTTTGGACCTGGCGATTGGCCTGAGTGCTGCCTCCTTGGAGAAGGTCACATGCCCCCCCCCCCCCCATACTCTTAAAAAGCAGGTATAAGCGATGACAACAAAGGGGCGGAGGACTCAGAAAGGAAAATAAAAGCAGGTTGGGGATAAGCTAGTAAGATTCTATCTATTTAATCTTTTTTTTGTGTGCATTGACTGCAGTTGTAAAGAACAAAGTCCTATAAAGCATTCTTTTTCCCAGTATCTGCATGAAACAGGATCTCTTCTCCAAAGAGACAAGTGACTCATGGCATGGATGAGTCTTATGGATGGATCGCGGTTTGTCGGAGGCAGGTAGGGGCAGTGCTGTGGTTTTGACAGAAACACAGAAATTCTGCAAATTTTTCCTTTCATCACAACAGAAGGTACTCTGCACTGTACTCCTCCCAAATGACATTTTACTTTCCAACCAGTAAATTCACCAAAATGTGAACTCATCTACTTGCACTGCAAATGTCATAAGTAGAACTGGACAAATTGAATGGTGAATCTCATCTTTTGCATCTGAATGTGTGCTAGTCAGATTTGTGGATCATGCACTTTATAAATCAAAAAACCATACTAGAGTGAGATGGTAAGGCATCAGCTTAAAGCGGAACTAAAGTTCCACTGTCACAAACTATGAGCAGGCAGGAGCTTTTTCTATTGCAGAAAAAAGGGTAAGTTTAGAGCTTGTTTTTGGTAGTATTTAATCACACTGAGGTTTTTATTTTTTGCTAAACAAACAAAAAAGCACAAACATTTTGAAAAAAAAACCCTTCGTTTTTGTTAAAAATGTTGCGAATAAACTCAGTCATTTTACTTTTTCACTGATGTGCGCTGATGAGGCTGCACTGATGGGCACTGATAGGCTGCACTGATGGGCATTGATAGGCTGCACTGATGGGCATTGATAGGCTGCACTGATGGGCATTGATAGGCTGCACTGATGGGCATTGATAGGCTGCACGGATGGGCACTGATAGGCTGCACTGATGGGAACTAATGAGGCTGTACTGATGCACACTGATGAGGTGGCACTGATGGGCAATGGTAAGATGCACTGATGGACACTGATGAAGAGACACTGGTGATACTGCATTGATAAGGCGGCACTGATGATCAGTGGCATGAATATCAGTGTAAATGTCCCCTGTCATAGGAAAGATGGTCATCAGCTCTCCTGTCCTCAGACAGTGACAGTATGGAGGAAAAGAAATGCTAATAACCAGCATTTGTTTACATATGATCAGCTGTGATTGGACACAGCTGATCACATGGTAAAGAAACAAAGTCATGTGACGTGACATTCTGGGAGGATGTCACGTCATATGACATCCTCTCAGAACAAGAGCTGTTCCACCTGGCCGTCATTGTACAATAGGCCAGATGGAAACTAGTTAAAGGATACCAGATGCGTTTCAGAGATAAAGTAGCTCCTTCTTCAGAGATAACTTTGCAATCAATGCCATGTGATCTAGCGTAGAATAAAGTCATATTTTTAGAACATACATCTTGACAACATACATAGGTTGTGATGTTCAAAAAGGTGTGTCATACTCACAAGACAATCACCAAATGATAATAAGAATGGTCATATTCTTCTTTTAGAATACAATGTCCCGGCGGAGGGTGGGGGGATTCTTCCATCCACCTCGTTTGGGCAGATGGAGAAATCTATTCTTTTTTTAGCGTTTAGCGCTGCCTGAACAAGATAAAAACTATTTGTGTATGGCCAGCTCTCGCTTGAAGGTCGAGTGATGTAGAAGCAGATTGGAGTCTGAAATGTATTTATTCCATGCCAAAAATCTATCTAAAATCCATATCCAATAAACACGTTTCAGGAGTTTTAGAGTGCCCTCTTCATCAGGGATTATAATAAAGGGACTAATTAGATTCAAGAACTATCACAATAACCAGCTGCTTAGGAGTGTGTTTTTTATTATTATTATGTAGATGCTTTATATTGTATTCAACATTTAAATCCCTGAAGAGATGGGTTCTATAAAGTTCCACAACTCTACTGGCTGTATACAATATATGTTTTTTTTTTTACTTTTATGATACATTTTGAATTCCAGCCTTTAGTGTGGTGCCCAGGGGCGGACTGACCATTTGGAAACTCGGGCACTGCCCGAGGACCTGGGGTCAGTAGGGGGCCCCATGAGATGCCCCTGGTACCTTTTTCATAGGCTTTTTTGAGTTTGGGCAAGGACACAGGGGCCCCATGATCCTCTATTGCCCGGGGGCCCCATGAGTTGTCAGTCCGCCCATGGTGGTGCCCCTACTCCTACGTCATTTGGTCCATATCTTTAGGCCCTTTTGTGCACAGGAGCACCCAGCACCAACTAGCCACCCTAGCTTGACCTAACTGGCTTCTAGACTGAAAGTGACAGGTCCTCTTAAGAAAGAAAGACTGTACTTTATCACAATCTCCTTGAGCAAAGTTTAAATTCTGAACACAGGCTTTGTTTAAAATTTTTACAATGTGTACATCATCAAGGACACTCAGTGAACTTGGCAATTAAATTCTCTGACAAGCAGACAAAGATATTGGAGGGCAGAACTGTATTAAAGCTAGCTAGCTGGGCTGGGTTCTGTTGTTTTGGGGCCCCTTATATTTTCACATTGCAGATTCTTGTGTTGACTGATGGGCGTCTTGCCAATATAAAAGGAGTTATGGGTGCCTTTCTGCATTGCACACTTAGCTGGTAATAAGACGCTATCTTTTCTTTCGTTCTTCCTGCTCTGGATCAGTTCAGCCTAGCCAGACCTGCCAAAATATTTCTCTGATTTCACTCCAAGCGGAGAGGAGTAACCAGAGCTGAGCTGGCAGAGAGAAAGAGAGAGGAGAGGAGGGGGGCAGGAGAGTGGGGAGACAGAGCATGATGGGGGGGGGACCTAAAATGAGGGAGGAAATAGGAGATTTAGGCACGGTGACAGGAATTGCATTTTATCAGGCAAATTTAAGTAGTAGTAGAGTGTTGTACGGTGTTAGCCATCGATTCATGCACAAAGGTTGGAGTTTAAGTGATACCGTTTATTGGCTAATTGAGTTATTAAAGATCCAAGCTTTTGGGATAACTTACATTAAAGTTATCCAGAATGCTTGTATCTTTAATAACATAGGTTAACCAATGAAGGGTATCACTTAAATCCCAAACTTTCACTCAAATTTAAAGCTGAAGTTTAGGTATGACAATTTCTACATAGTTATATTTGTCCAGCATTTACCAATGTAAGCATGCATGTGGGATCCCCATGGGAGATGGAAATCACTGTAGTAGGCACCACTACTACAGAGATCACCACTGGCTTCAGGATCCTCTGCCAAACAGCTGCCCTGCTGCTTACTGAGCACAAGAAGTCACTTGTTTGGCATGGGCACCATTAAGAGAACACTTAACATTTTCTCAATAAATGCAAAGCATTCTCTGATTGGACAAGGGGGTGACATTACAATCTCCTCCTTGCCCAATCAGAGAACACTTTGCATTCATTGGGAAAATGCAAAGTCTTCTCTAAATGGTGCCCATGCCAAGCAAGCAACCCCCTTTGTTCAGTGAACAGCTGGGCAGTTGCTCGGCACAGGACCCAGAAGCTAGAGGCAGTCACTGTGTTACTTGTGTTGCCACTTGGGATATTCACCCTCTCTATTGCATGGAGACTCTCCAAGAGAGGATTTTCCTTCACTTTGGAGTGACTCACTGTACCACAGACAGAAATAAAATGTGCCATGTTATAGATCTAGGGAACATCTAGAAATGTTAATTGTGCCTAAGCCGTACCCTAAAAATCTACCTTTGGCTAGGGAATCCTCCTGAAAAATAACAGTGCACTTCCTCGTATGTGCTTGGGCCTAGGCTTGGCTGTTCTGTAGCCTCAGAGCTATATATTAGCAGTGTGAGATCTAGGGCACTAGATTTTAAATGAAATTTGGTGATGTCATTGCTATGCTTCTCACTGTTCTCCTCGCTGAAGACTCTGACATGAGGAAGCATAGCTGTGCCTCTTCGTGCCAAAATGGCTGACTCTATGTAGAGGTGGTACAGAATAAAGTATAGTAAGCCAGTAATAGGGAAAAGATCAGCTGCAGGGAGAACACAAGCAATACTGGTAACTAGTCTTTTGCCCTTTGCCCCCTGCCTGCCTGTCAGGGATCG
This sequence comes from Staurois parvus, assembly GCF_062004578.1. Classification (NCBI taxonomy): domain Eukaryota; kingdom Metazoa; phylum Chordata; class Amphibia; order Anura; family Ranidae; genus Staurois; species Staurois parvus. Next base: position 18,025,207 of record NW_028317947.1, read on the forward strand.
CGGCTCCGTAGCCCTGGATCGCGGCGCCGTCCCCCGCGCATGCGCATTGGCGGCAGATCGTGCCGGGACACAGGCACTAGGTCCCGGCGAGCCGCAGCTGACAGGACGCCGCGCATGCGCAGTAGGAGCCGCGGGCGCGCCTCAGGCATCCAATGACAGCCGGGGGCGCGTCCTGGCCGGCCAATGACAGTGCAGGGCGCACTATTTAAAGATGCCCTGCACTGTCACAGATTGCCGCAAGGTCTTTCTGTGATCCTGAGTTCCTGCACCCTTCTAGTGACTCTGATTGACCCTGACTACGCTGCCTGCCCCTGTGATTGACCCGGATTGCCCTGACTACGCTGCCTGCTCCTGTGATTGACCCGGATTGTCCTGACTATTCTGCCTGCTCCTGCGTTTGACCCGGATAGCCCTGACCATTCTACGGACTGACTTACCCTGCTGACCCTGCGTGTGACCCGACTACTCTTTGCCCACCGATTCTGTACCCCGCTTACCCTCACGGGCCCACGATCCGTTACTACCCTGCTGGGGCCGCCATCCTCTTCCCATCTGGCTCTCCCGGTACCTGTCCCCGGAGGTCTCCTCAGCCACTGGTGGGCCTGCTCGGAGGTCGTGACCTGGCCCGGGACTGTTTCAAGTCCATCCCCACCATTAGGGGCCCTGGTGAAAGCACAGCCTGGGCTTAGACCCCACGCTCTGAGTAGGTCTGTCAGTTGGCAGCCTGAGGCACCACCTGGCGGATCATAACACTGCCTTTTTTGGGGTACAGCTTAGAGAGTTCAGTTCTTCTTCAAAGCCGAACTTTAGGTAAACAGCTAAAAACACATGTGAAATAAATATTTGGGAGATGTTTTACCTGTCAAAGGATTTGTATTTTTGTCCATCCAGTCCTGAGAATGGTGAAACTGCTGGTATATCTGAAATCAAACTGTACTTAGAAGTTGCCTGGAGAATTGAGATGAAGGTATTAACTGTCCATTGTCAACCAGCTAATTGACTGAGGACAGAGATGACAGAAACCAGGGCAGAAGAACATAAAAGTACTGTTAGACTGGTACAAATTAGAGAGACCACGATCAGATCTCTCCTTACCAGAAGGGATGATCTGGGGTTGGGTCTGGACTGGGTTCAATCTGAACTGCGAAGTTAGCTTTAGTACTAGGCCAATGAGCATCAGGTGGGCAATTCTCTACCCTGCAGTGGCATATACCAAGAGGTGGGGATGCTCTGATATCATTGAGCTAATATGGCCACAGGACCATGTTAGGACAATGACATTGCCCCTAATATGGCCATAGAACCATATTTAGTCAATGATGTCATGTGTTATGTGCAGATGCGGTGCAGGGAATCTCCTGCCTGCATCTCAATACGGGACCTGTATTGAGATTATCATTATGGGCCTGTGGGGATGTAGTTCCACTTCTCGCAGGTTCAGGCGAACTTGGCTCCAGAACCATCTCATCCCTACTCAACAGTCATTTATAAGCTAATCACATACATTACAATCTAATTGTACAATATCCTTTAAATGTACCAAGAACTACGTAGTTCAAGACCCTACCTGATTGGATATAAATTAAATGGACTGTTTAACTAGGCCCTTATATTACGTAGTTTTGGTAAATCTAAAGGACACTGTATAGAGATTGCACACTCAGGTTGTAATGTGTTTGCCCAGCTATAGAGCTACTAATTAAGAGTTTATTTCACACTCACCAACATCCCAGTCTCTGGGAGAGTTATCCACACCCATGGCCTACACTTGATATGTCACCTTCCAAGTGAGCCTGCCAAGTTGATGCCCACTTTTTGGGTGATCCTGTCAAGACCACCCCTGCTTTCTAGGAGACCCGACCCCTAATTATGTGGGAATAACCCATTTGTGGACATGATCACCTCAAATACCACTCTTTTATGCTTGGTTACGTAAGGGCGATGCTGTGATCTCAGGACATAACCCAGGAGACTGCCTCATCGGGACAGAGAACAGAGATGTGGGACTGTCCTGGCTAATCAAGAAGAGTTGGCATCTATGTGATCTGCTTCACAGTTTCCAGCACATGTGCTTATCGAATGAAAAACGATCATAGGCCAGTATGCGAGGCAACATTAACAAGAGTGGAAAGATAGTTCATCTTACTCTACAATGGTAAGAAGTTGTGCAAGACCAAAAGCAGCGATGGCGTTACCAATGCACAGCTTAACGATGATATAGCAGTAATAGATTACCACGATAAAATAACAATGTATATGAAAGACATATGCTGAAAGCTTTTCTCCATGTGCGGTTTTATGTGTCTCTTTTATTGGGCCGGCTACAGATTGAAAAGTAATTAGGCAAGGGAGGGGCACGGTTTGGGTGGGCTTTACAAACAACCAGGATATGACCTCAAGACAGATATCAACCTAGCAGCTCACTTAAGGCAGTCCAAACACCACAAGCATTTTGATTTGAACAGAGGCAGAGAAAGTGTACATATTCATGTGTTTTTACACTGGTTGTCCCCGATGTCTGGTGCATCAATGGCACGTGTATGCTAAGGGGTACTTCACATCAGCTGAGCACCTATCTTGCTTTTTAAAGTAACGTCGCCATAGAATAACAGAGTTTTAACAAATAGCACATCAAATATCATTGGTATTTGAAGATGTTTAACACAAGTGATTATTTGGAACTGGTCACAAATATATGCAGGTCAAGTAGTTTCTACAAGAGGTTATACCTGGGTATACAAACTTTTGTGAAGTGAAACAAAAAGAAAGCGCACCAACCTTGCACATTACCTCGGTAAAATGTGATTTTATTGAATTAAAAATATACTCACAAACAGAGAAGTATAACAAACGTATAAGATCCTCAACGGAACTCTAGGAGTGTGAGACCAGCACGAGTCTTATCACGGGGAAGACTCTCAAAGTAAGGCTGACGCGTTTTGAAGGGAGTCCCTTCTTCATCAGAACTCTGATTGTTGGTGCGCTTTCTTTTTGTTTCACTTCACAATACTGGTCGGGCTTCCCCAGCTTTGTTTAGAGCCGCACAACCTTTTATGCACTGGAGGACGAATTTCTGCAAGTTCCTTGCTCTGGGTCATAGAGCGCAGGAGGTGTTGTTTTTGTTTCCACTGGCATACAAACGTTTGTATAGGGGTTTGTGCTGAATGGGTAAAGTGACAGATCTTTAATGTGTAACTCTGGGCAAAATAAAAAATGACAAATATGATGCAAATTGTCACCAATGGTAACACAGTAGTTTGATTTCTGAGTCCCCATAGAAAGGCTCATGCATTTGCCTGCACAACCCGTTTCGGCACCCAACAGTCACGGGCTGTATGTACTGCCTGCTGCCAGCAGCCTATAAAATTCAATAACAGAATGAAATACGCAGATGCTGTAAGCACCCCCCGTGATACTCACATACAGGGCCGTATGTGTACAGGGACATATGCTAGAAAATGCAGTCTGTGTTCAGGGCATACATCCCTGTATGCGAATACCACTCGAATCTGCCTACAGTCACTGTGTAAGTCGGCCTGTCAATGAATTTGACAGGCTACTAGCAGAGGGCTGTATGCATGATTTCAGAGCCACCAAAATACTTTTTTTTCACACTGTATATGCAAAAGCATCCATATGCATGAATGCTGCTGCTAGACTCATACACCTTACCAACCGATCAGCGACTGCTGCCCCTCTCTGCCAAGCCCTCCACTGGCTTCCACTAACCCAATGTATAAAATTCAAAATACTAACCACAGCTTACAAAGCCATCCACAACACTGCCCCTAGCTACATCACCAACCTCATCCACAGATACCGCCCAAATCGCCCATTCCGTTCCTCCCAAGACATCTTCCTTTCTAGCTCCCTCATCACCTCCTCCCATACTCACCTCCAGGACTTCTCCAGAGCCTCTCCCATCCTCTGGAACTCCCTACCACAGCATGTCCGGTCAGTCCCCACCCTGTCTGCCTTTAGACGATCTTTGAAAACTCACTTATTCAGCGAAGCCTACCCCACCTCCACCTAAGAACTGTACTTGAATCTCCTCCATCAGATCATCCCCCACAGCTATCACTTTTTGTATCACCTCCCCCTTCCTTTAGATTGTAAGCTCCATGAGCCGGGCCTTCCTATTCCTTCTGTACTGAAATGTATTGTAATTGTACTGTCTCTCTTATATTGTAAAGCGCTGCGCAAACTGTTGGCGCTATATAAATCCTGTATAATAATAATAATATGAGCCCGAACATAGTTTGTTTTGTCTGTTGATCCTGCTAATAGATGGAATATTGTTGCACTTCCCGTAACAGGCCAAGCTGTCCAGCAAAATTAGGGTGCCAAATGCTTTTTCTGATTGTTACAATAAGGTTATATTGAGGTAGAGCAAAACAGTGGCGTGCAGCCTTAATATTTTGTAAAAGTAGATGGAGGGTGACAACATAGCTGTGCAATTTTACTGAAAAATAAGAGCATGGTCACCCTATTACAGGAAGTGGAAAATGAATGCATCTAGTGGCAGGATCAGGACAGGTAAGAGGACTATGTTGCAAGGATGACCAAGAAAAACTAAAAGTACAGACAGCAATGCAACACAGAGAGTAAAAAGGGTGGGGGAGAAGAAATATGAGAGATGGGAAGAGTGGGAGTAGCAATAGATGCTGGGGAAGTTACATATTTCTGATAAAATAAAGAGGAAAGAGCAATCCCAGACTACCCGTAAAGTAACACAATCTTCTCAATTACCGTGTCTCAATTACAGTGAGAATACACAGATCCTTGCACTGGTCCTAATAGCAGACGGTGGGATTCATAAACCTTATCCTGGCTAAGGAGAGGAGGTGAGGGGTTAATGAGAGACATGTGCTGTTTTCTAGGCTCAAAAATGTTATCACTGTAGGCCAAGTGTAATATAATCTGATACAAAATGCATCCAGCAGGCCTCCAATATATGAAAGCTGTTCATAAAGGAAAGAGAAACATTGGTGTTTATCCACATTCTCATCTTTACTTACCACCTTGCTGAGTTGTTTTTGTGATGCCTGCTGCCCAGCTGTGACCTCCTGTGGTGTGATTTGTGGTCATCATGCCATTTGGTGACAGCTGAAAAAGTGACAGGAGAGATGGTAAAAACAGCTCTTTGGACTTGATGAGTACAAACTTTTATGATGAGGGTAACAAATCTCACAGGAGCTGATCATTGCTAATAAAAGTACCCCCACGTGATCACATGATCAGAAGATCCATAGGCTTTGGCCAGCCTTTCTCAACCTTTTTAACAGGGAGGAACACTTTAAATAGCTTTATGGGCTCATGGAACCCTTGCTAATAATTAATAAATCTACAGCTCTTGATACATTAGTATGATGGTCTCTGGGAAGTATGCCCCTTACAGTGGTGGTCAGTAGGAGATATGCTCCACATAGTTATGGTTAGTGGGAAGAATGGATCTTACATTGGTGGGTATTGGGAAAATGCTCCTTTCATTGGTGGTTAGTAGGAAGAGCAGTCCTTACATTGGTGATCTTTGGGAAAAATGCTCCTTACATTGGTGGTTAGTAGGAAGAGCAGTCCTTACATTGGTGATCTTTGGGAAAAATGCTCCTTACATTGGTGGTTAGTAGGAAGAGCAGTCCTTACATTGGTGATCTTTGGGAAAAATGCTCCTTACATTGGTGGTTAGTAGGAAGAGCAGTCCTTACATTGGTGATCTTTGGGAAAAATGCTCCTTACGTTGGTGTTCAGTAGACATATGAAATTAATTTTGATTCATTTTTTCAGACAAAAAATGTATTTATTTTCAGAGATTCAGATGTATACTAATCTCTGAATGGACACAGTAATGAATGTCAATGAATCCAAAAAAAGTTCTAACGAAATTCACAAATGCATTTGTTTTATTCGGATGATGTTACATGATGCAATAGTAGTTTGTGCGCATGGTGAAATTAATTACATTTTTGAATTCGTTTGATAATTCAGATTTGGATAACGGATGGATACGAATTTCGTTCCATCCGTTAATTCAGATGCACGTGCCGCCAGCCTGATATTCTCCAATCAGCTCATACCATTTCTCTTGATTGGACTAGTGTCTGAAAATTTAGAATCCTTCGGATTTGAACCCGTCTGATTTGATAATATATTGCATACAGAGCAATCTTCTGGAAAAACTGCTAAATTTTTCAAACCTACCCGGACCAATGAATATACAAAACTAATGTGAAGGTACAAAACAAATTCCAAAAAAAAAATGGGTTCATCATAATGAAAATGACAAAAGAAAATTTTTTAATGAATGCATTCATACGAAACAAAAATGTTCGGCTTATACATGTCTAGAGATCAGTGGGAAGAAAGTCCCTTAGAAAAAATGGTTCTTACAATGGCGGTCATTTGGGAGATTCACCACGATACAGATAGATAAAAAGAACATTATTTACCATAAGTGGTTACTCATCTGAGAGGCAAAAGTTGCTCATTGCTGGAGCCCTAGTTGAAAAAGACTGACTTAGGTTGTCTGACTTAAAAGGGCAGTTAGGTGGGTAGGGGGTTGGTGTTGGGGTCTTGGTTTAATTTCCCACCAAAGACATAATCTTCTTGGAATTTGTTGTGTTTATGTGAGCTACTACCCAAAAACATAGTTATAAGATTCTTTGCTTCTACACAAACTGGGCCAGTGACGTGTACTTTCTGGCAGGAGGAACCAAAATACGGCATGTAGGAGGGGAGCAGGTGACCTACACATCCCATAATGTAGAGTAAATGTAGCAGCTAGGAAGCATCAAAGTGCAAGTTTTTCAACTCATGGGCCACTGGAAAGGTAAGTATACTCACACTTTGTTATAGGCTGCCTTGTTGGTGGAAATGACCCTATGGTGACCATGAAAGGCAATGTAACAGGTTCACTTTAAAGCCCTCCTCCTTAGCAACACATACTCACGTTTCCTTTGCTCCTCCACTACACTGTTTGGCTGACAGGTACTTTAGGATCTGGAGGTGTATGTGATTTTCTCCATATGAGAATACTGCTTGGTGATTGGCTTTGGATTACACAAGGTAAAGCACAGGTTCCCTTTATTTAACCTTCCACAGTGGGCAGACAACACATGTGATAACTCTTCTTCAGAAATACCTGTAACTGGGATGCATTTCTCTCTACATGGAATTCTTAATTTCCTTTCTATTATCTTCTAATAAAGATATCTTGTAATTATGCAGCTTGACTTCTTGAAAGGTTTTCATTGTTTTTATTCTTTGAATGGTTTTTTTTTCCCCCTTAAAAGAAGACACACTACTTATGACCCTTGAAACATGTCTGGATATTTTGGGGCCCCAAACAGATATGGCACTGGGGCCCTGGAGCATTTTTACAGCTGTTCTACATGAACCCAATAAACATCATCTCATGAGCTATCACAAGAAAGTTTAATGTGGATTTAATATACTAAAATCAACACATATTACATTGCACAGAGATAAAGAAATAGTTTTAGAAGGGTGTAACCAGCTTTTGGATGGAGAAGCGACCCACCCTGCTTCCTTTGTTCAAATGCTGAACAGATTTTTATACAAGAAGGAAAAAAGATTCACTTTCTCCAGCACGTGAGGCTGACCCTTTCCTATTCTTTTAGCTTCATCCTTACATAGTGAGGTTACTTAAAGAGACCCTGTCAGGAATATCAACATGGGCAAAACGAATACCCTACAAAAGAAGAATGTTAATATTTGTCAGTCTAAAAACACCACTCCGTTCATTGAAGTCTTCTGCAGAAGCCAATACTTCTGAAAGTGTTGAAGTCAGTGTAGCACTCTCCCCTGCAGGGGGTGCTGAGAATGATCTAGGTCTCCCTTGCTATAAGTATAGCAAAAAAGGGGGGAGGTGAAAGATGAGGAAGCTAGGGAGTCCAAAGATAGCTGCCGGCCATACAAGGTGAACACCAGCCGTGTCCAGTTGGGTAGTATAACAAAGTACAGTGAGGCACCATGCAGTGTTGGGATGGCATGCTGGGGCTGGAGGGGAGGGGAGTGCGCTTGGCCACGCTGACACGTTTCGTCCTGCCTACTTCCAGGACTTTTTCAGGACTGGTGGGTTTTCCTCAGCTCCCCTCTCTCCCCCATAGGGAGGGGGTGATCGGGTGGGTTTGTTTCCAGGGGGGGTCATTGTAGGAGGAGCTTTGGGAGATTGAAGGAGTTGTGGGGTATAGGTGGTTGGGCTTGGTTGGGAGAGTTGTGGGGGGTAGTTTGGATGGCGTGTGTAGGGGATTCTTGTTCCATCGGGGAGGCAAACACCCAGTAGACACATATACCACCGACTGTGTCTGACACGGGGGGTCCCATACTCCAGGAGTTAGGAGCCTCTGTGATTGGGATAATACCGGATCTCTGATGTTATGTACACTGTGCATGGTAACGATAATAAAATAATTTGAGGTTAGCCTTTTAGGTGTGCAGCCTATTTTCTTCTTTCTTTGTTTTTGCTCCCTTGCTATAATACAGAGGGTGCCTGCCACATTCACCCTTCCAACAACACAGGCTCAGTCTATGGGATGTCTTTTGTAGTAAAACTTGAACAGGAGAGGGATAAGGGTACAGGAAAATCAAACACTAGCAACAGAGGTAGGACAATCTCTTAGCAGAGAATAGTTTAGTAGCAGCCTTTTGCTGAGGGTAGGGGGAATGTCCCATTTGTCTAGAACTCTGTACGAGCAGCTTCAGTCTTTACAGCAACTTCTGGCACTTACTTTCCCAAGCACAACGGGATCTCCAGTCTAGGACTCACAATGCCCTTCAATGTGATATTCTTCAGCAAGGAAAAGAAAGGATCCTTCTCTAGACCAGTGTCCCCAGATGATGCCCTCCAGCAAATATCTTTAGTCTAATATCTTTTGGGCCCTCAGCCTAGTACATGCTGAGGCCCAAAGAGCAACTCCAGTACACAGGCTGCATCCCAGGGGCATCAGCCCCAAGAAAAGAACACACTGAGCAGCTCTTCAAAAGATTTATCTCCTTGCTCAGCCACCTTCTGGGTGCCCCCTCCCAAGAATAGGGCCAAGCAAATAAATATTCATAACATCAGTGGTTGACCCTCCTGCTCTATTCTCTGGAAGCGTCTTCCAGAAGCAGGCATGAGCAATCAACCACTAATCTTAGGGGAACTTGACCAAACCATAAAAACAGATCTCCACTCCACCAAGTACTGCAGAGCCGAAACTACAACTAAGGCAGGGTGCTATATCAGGGGTACCCTGCTGCACTCCCTGGTACCTCCTGCCAACCTGCATGTCACACTACAGGACATAGTGGTGACCCTGAGGTTAGTAGGAGGGCTCAGTCATTGCAGTGGTGGACTGAAAGATTGACAATTCCAGAAATGTCGGTTTCTGCTGAAGAACTTAGTGGAACATAAGAATTTTAATTTTGTTTTAAATTGACTTTACTGCAAAATGATTGATGAACTGCTGGCGAATCTTTGTTGCAACTGAAAATTGTTTTGATTATTGAGCTGCATAGGTGAAAAAATATCTATATTTCTTTTCTTTATTCAGATTGTGTTTTTTCAATCCCACATCTGGGCAAATGTGGTCATAAGCCCATCCCCCAACACAACCTAAAATCATTCTCAGTTTTTTCTTTAACAGAACCCATCTAAACCCTATTTTACTCATCTAAGTCTGTTGCCCCTGCCCGTAACCATTGTCTCCTCCGTGAGTTGGGTCAGATTGTCCAGTGTTGGAGCCCATCATAGACCTTGTTGCCTCTCCTTGTCATGATCTCATTACACTACTACAATCTTCTGAAGCCTGAGAAAACTCCTGGAGTCACTCGCTTAAAGGGGCATGAGGCAGAAAACATATTTGTGGAGATACTCTACACATCCATAGTTGAAATCTGTTCACCTCCTGCCACACTGTGAACTTTTAGGTACATGTTCACCAATGGCTTTACAGTGGTCATTCTAGATGACACCCTCCCTGCTCACGTTGGCCAGCTACCTAGAATGTCCTCAGCATTGCTTTGGCTGACCTGGCTTCCCACTGCAGGTGGTTCTCCCTGGTGATATTACCTGATTAAAACACTTTTTTGTGTCTGCACGATACAGTTCACTCTGTTTGTGCCTCTGGACATAAGCAGAGCTTGCTAAGACCAGCTGATTGCTCTTGGTAGCAATGAAGCAGCACATTTGAATATTTTTTTTTTTTTAGATCTAAGGGGTCTTCAACATTATATTAGCGGACATAAAAAAGAGTAATTCCTGGTCCTAATAGCTAAATGGCACATAAAGATAAATTGCATTCCTGCTTAATGAGATTTATTGCCCTGACAAGGGATCCTCAGCAATTTTTGGAACATAAAAGGGTCCATTATAAACATTTAAAACTCAGGCCTGAAATCCAAATGTTCTATTTAGACATCCTATAAGCATATAACAAATTTGACTCAAGGGTACTATTTATACAGAAAGGTGTCATGCTGAGAGAGTTGGTTTCTAAGCCATCAAGCCCTTGGGATGTTCACTTCCCATGGGTGAGAACTGCAGAGATGCCTTCTCTCTGCTCATCTTTTAATCAGCAACACATTCCCATATTCCACAGCTCTTTTTTTTTTCATTGAGAACACCACTGACAAATGAAAGGCTGCAACATTTGGCCTATAGAGACAAGACTGATTAACAATCACGTAGCGACATAAGAGAAAAGAACAATCAACCAACCAAGTACCCAGCCCAATGTTTGGACAGGTAGATAAAAGAATGAGTGGTAGTCTGTCAAGCACTGAAATGCCCAGGGGAAGGAGGCCATAAAGTAGTGTAAATTCACTTTTTCAGAAAAAAAATAAAAAGGTGAACTACATCACCTCAACCCCCCCCCCCCCTTCCTGGTCCCAGTGCTTTGAAATTTCTGAATTACTACATTGGCTGTGTGTGCACTTGGGGGAAAGGTGGTGTAGGGTGTTAGTTCATCTTTTTGATTTTCTGAAAAGATGAGCTAACCCTTTAAGAATTGAGGTTATCATGTGTGGTCAGCGTAGGGGGAAGAGCATCAATTGGAGGATTTTGGGTAAGTATTCTGATTAGGTACCATTGGGGTAGCAGAAACATTGTGCAAGCAATTGGCGGGTGAAGTTTGTATAAATGACTCCCATGAAAAACGTTTGGAATCTGGGTTTCTCTTTTTTTAGATGGGCCTCCACCCACTCCATATGGAACAAATCTATTCTGCAGCTCTTTATAGAGCCATCTTAACGTTTCCTTAGATTTGCTTGGCGTCCTATTTAAAAGTGCAAAGACCAACAGTGACGTGCATAGGCCACTAACCAATAGCAACAAATCAGATTACAGTTTATTAGAGAAAGAACAATGAATTAAAGATTGTGATTGGCTGTTATGGATTCATGCGCATTGCACTTTTTCCTTTGCACTGCTTTTCTCAGAAAGAACCATATACTGATACACCTTCTAGCCATAATCCAGTGCTTGATTCACCAGCCCGATGCAATGTTCTGGTATGGCTCAGGACGATGGGGTTTCTCAGGGGTGATCTCTGCTTGTCTGTGAATGCTGTAAGCACAATAAAACCTTCCACAGAAGTTTCTAGAGAGACAGAATAAAGGACAGTAACACTAGAAGAACTTGAACACCCTTCATACGTAATTCTTCATACATATTTGTAAACTTGAGGTAAACTTGTTTGCTCCAAGGTTAATGCAAATGGAACTCTTTGTGCATGGAAGAAAACAGGTTGATATGGAAAGGCTTCTTTACTGTAAAAGCTGTGAAAATGACTAAAAGACTTCTACATGAGCTAGCTCCAGTCAACTCACTACAGAGCAAGGCTTGAGAAATCCCAGGCGCCAGGTCACCATGGTGACTACAATCTGCTTTCTGGTACCTGAGGAAGAGGCTAGTCCTCGAAACACATCAGCCATTTTGGATGTCCATCATTCTCATCACCATTCAGAAGCGCAGTGTGAATTGGACAGAGCGGTCTCATATGATGTGCTTATATTCATGTACTTTTGGGAATAGAATACCTTCTTTTAAATTTAATAAACATACTTTTAAAGGTAATGCACAAGGCCGGTGCGCCCTTCTGTTTTGTTTTTCTCTATTATCATCTTGGTTCACACACTGCCTCCCACTAACTTCAATGCAAAATCATGTCCCATTAACGTCAATACAAAATGGCGTCCCATTGACATCAATGCAAAAATGTGTCCTATTGACTTCAATGAAAAATCGTGCCCCGTTGACTTTAATACAAAAACACTTCCCATTGACTTCAATGCACAATCACCTCCCATTGGCTTCAATGCAAAAACACCTCCCATTGACATCAATGCAAAACCACCTCTTATTGAATTCAATGCAATAACTCCTGTCAATAGCAATGCTAATACTTATCTCCACATGGCACTCTACGCTATCACTTGTGAGTCTGGAACGCACTGCTAGAAATTCCTGCAGGATCCTTTTCATAATGCCACTCAAAACACAATGCGTGTGGATCGCATCTGTGTGAACCACCTCAATAGAACACATAATATGTAGCCTGTCATGAGAAACAGTGTGTTGAAAACGCATCCAGAATCGCATGTGTGAACCAAGGTGGCTCCATTCACACCCGGGCATTTTGGGATCGTGGCAGAATCGATGTGATCAAAAAACGCAGGTTCAGGTGCCATTTTTTTAATGGCGCCTAAAACATGGTGTGGTTTTGCCATGAATGATGAGTGGCAAATCGCATCATGTGAAGCTTGTCGCCCAAACGTTGCCTTGCCCCGGGCGTAGACAACCCAAGATACGCTGAAAAAACCTGGCTCCTTACTTTTTTAGCTGGCTCCTAGATTCAAAGCACATTTTCCCTGCTATAGAGACATATGCTTTGCTCATATTTCATATCTGAGGTTTCCAACCACTTTAATTCTCAAGATCAGGGGCGTCCCTAGTGTTGGTGTCACTCAGTGCGGTAACACTTGGTAACGCCCCCTCCGACGATCCCTGCAGAATGGATCAGATCTGCGAATTGAGCATAATGGATAGGACTCCGATTTATTATGCTCAATCCGCAGATCCGATCCATCCTGCGGGGATCGTCGGCTTTCTTTACAACTTACCTTTTTGTGGAGCGGGTCCGGTGTCACCCCGTGCAGTTGGTGCCACTTGGTGCTGGCCGCACCCCTTGTACCTGCCTCGGGACGCCACTGCTCAAGATATAAAGCACACATGAATGCATTAATGTATTAAGTGGAAAACAAATCATTCAATTATTTTTAAATTCAACAAGTGTAAACCTGACTTTTACTTGATTTTATTCTCCTGTAATCCCCTGTACAGCAGCACACTGAGTGTTATAGTCTGGGCACTGCTTGGGCCAATCAGGTGCCCTGCAATCACCTGTACTGACAAGGAACATGCTGAGAGAAGCAGACATCAAAGTGATGACTTTATTGGTCTATTACTGCTCCTTCACTGTCCAATCAGAGGCTGAAGGTAGGTTGCTGGCTTAACTGCAGCAGCAAAGAATCAGGACATAAATCTGACTCTGCTCTGTGGCAGTGTAAATCTGAAGACTGGATGGTCAGCAATACAAATCCTCTGACCGGTGAAAGAGTTCCCTTATAATCTGTGTAAAGATGAGGGCTCTGTTGTGTCCAAGAAATATGTAACATTCAGGTGTACCAGATTTTACATAGAGGATGTGACCGTCCTAGAGCTGGATCTCTTCACTCCGCACTTGATCATGTCAGTTGGGTGTTGCATATATATATTGCAGTGACTTCCTGCTGTAGTACATCTCCGGTAATAAAGGTTACATATCTGCTGGATTACATTTTCCAGATAAAGCCATACTGATCAATGAAGTGACACAGACATGCAATTTGGCAGGAATCTTCTGCAGTGTGTTTGCTCCCTCCACTGTCCATTCTAAGAAAGTACACCACAGATAATTATATTATTATTATTTATTTTTATTACAGGTACTTATATAGCGCCGTCAATTTACACAGCACTTTACATACATATTGTACATTCACATCAGTCCCTAACCCTCAAGGGGCGTACAATCTAAGGTAGGATTTATATAGTTCCAACAGTTTTCTCAGCGCTTTAGGGCTCATGTACACGGGGCGTTTGGAAGTCTTCTGAACGATGGAAACTGACTGCTGGAAAACGTAGGTTAAAAAACGTCAGTTTAGCCGCGTTTGCATACTGCGTTTATGCACGTTTGCATTTAGAAGCGTTTTTAAAAGATAACCTCAGGAGACCCTCCCAAATGCCCAGAATGCACTGAAACATAGTAAATAATTAACTATTTCAGACATTTTGAGAGAAATAGAGAGAGCAGAAGCAGAGAGAGCAGTATGTGTTGAGATGACCTGTCTTTTCTGGTTGTAGTCACTATGGATCCCATCATGAGCATAATGCGGCACGTTCTACCATTTTTTTCCTTCACGAAAAACCTGGAACTGACTGCGCTGGTGTACCGGGTCCATTTGAATACATGGAAAACGCTTTACACGTTTATGACGTGTTCCGGTGCGTTTCCGCATACACGTTTATGACGCATTCGGTCTGTTTCTGCGTATACGTTTATGACGCGTTTGGTGTGTTTCCGCATACACGTTTATGACGCATTCGGTGTGTTTCCGCGTACACGTTTATGACATGTTCCGGTGCGTTTCTGCATACACGTTTATAACGTGTTCCGGTGCGTTTCCGCATACACGTTTATGACGTGCTCCGCATACACGTTTATGACGCGTGCGGTGTGTTTCCACATACACGTTTATGACGTGTTCCAGTTCGTTTCCGCGTGCGCGTTTATGACGCGTTCCAGTGCGTTTCCGCATACACGTTTATGACGCATTCAGTGTGTTTCCGCGTACACGTTTATGACATGTTCCGGTGCGTTTCTGCATACACGTTTATAACGTGTTCCGGTGCGTTTCCGCATACACGTTTATGACGTGTTCCACATACACGTTTATGACGCGTGCGGTGTGTTTCCGCATACACGTTTATGACGTGTTCCAGTTCGTTTCCGCATGCACATTTATGACGCGTTCCAGTGCGTTTCCGCATGCACGTTTATGACGCGTTCCAGTGCGTTTCCGCATGCACATTTATGACGCGTTCCAGTGCGTTTCCGCATGCACGTTTATGACGCGTTCCGGTGCGTTTTTATGCATTCCAGTTAATTTTCTCCCCTCTCTTTTTCTTCAATTTAAATAGGTACATGTGCGTTCCGGTGCGTTTTTGGTACATTTGTATGCGTTCCAGTGCAGTTTTGTGCAGAAAAAATGCAACCTGTTCTGCTCTTTTTTCTGCAACTGGAATGCACTGGAACTGCCAGCACTGATGTGAACTATGACATTGACAACCATATCACCTACTTTATGTGCGTTGTGGATGCACAAAAAAAGCAACTGAAACGCATGTAGTGTGAACTGGGCCTAAAACAGCACACAGTTAACCCTTTGATCTCCCCTCATGTTAATCCCTTCCTGCCCAGTGCCTTTAGTACAGTGTCAGCGCTTTTTATTAGCACTGATCCCTGTATTGGTGTCACTGGGGATGTCAGTGACACTAAGGCTGGCCATACATTATACAATTATCTGCAGATTTTCTGCCCAATTTCCTTTAGATTTACCTTCAACTATGTAGTGCAAGGGCCTGCCTAATTGGATACAACTGAAAGTGTTGTTTAGGTTTGTCCTCCTATTATATGGTTTTTGGTAAATCTAAACCAAAAATCTGCAGATAATTGTATAATGTATGGCCAGCTGAAGTCAGTTCCCACCCAGTGTCAGAATGTGCGCCGCAGTCCCAATATAAGTCACTGATCGTCACCATTACTGGTATAAAATTAAAAAAGAAAAAAAAAATCACAGTAAATGTACCGCCATTTGTAAATGCTATAACTTTCACGTAAACCAATTAATTTACATGTATTGGGATTTTTTTTTAGCAAAGACATGGTGCATAATAAATTTTGGCCTAAATTTATGATGAAATTTGACTTTTTACATTTTTTTACTGGACATGTTTTATAGCAAAAAGTAAAAAATATTGTTTTCTCAAAATTGTTGGTCTATTTTGTTTATAGCGCAAAAAATGAAAAAACGCACAGGCGATCAAATACCACCGAAAGAAGGCTCCATTCGTGGGGAAAGAAAGGACGTAAATTTCATTGCGTTGCATGACCGCTCAATTGTCATTGAAAGTAACTCAAATCGCAAATAAAGGCCTGGTCAGGAGGGGGGTAAATCCTCTGGAGGGCAAGTGAGGACACAGCCAGCAATAAAACCTGACAGGGGCTCCAATCTCTCTCCTAAAAAAAAAAAGTTGCCTTTAGATATACTTTCAGCTTTAATTGTGAGGATAAATCTAATTGGTTCCCCATGACACACCCCCTTTATCCCCCCACGCCACACCTCCAGAGTAACCATCCCACCCTACACCCAACCAATCAGCTCACTCACACCTTTTCCTTGCTAACTACGCCCCTTTTCCTTCCTTTCTTACAGTGATTGCAGAACACCCTGCCCGCTCTCTACAGCCGACCAATCAGCTCACTCACACCTTTTCCTTGCTAACTACGCCCCTTTTTCCTCCTCTCTCACAAGATTGCAGAACACCCTGCCCGCTCTCTAAAGCCGACCAATCAGCTCATTTCATACGCCTTCCATACAGTAGGTGAAAGAGACCAATCAAGCCGCTGGCCCTCGCCACTCCCCAATAGCTGAGTGTGCAGATGTAGTTGCCAAGGCGGATTAGGTCACGAGAAGCAACGGGCGCTCGGGGGCGGGGCTCGTGCGAGGTGATAAGAGGGGGCTGCGCGGCGCGCTTTCTGGTCATTGCCTGAGACGAGGAGAGCGGGAGATATGGAGGTGAGTGAGGGGGGCGGTGAGGAGACTTCGTGCGACACACCTGGGCTTTCCTGCCCTGAGGGGTTCTCCTGTCATAGGTGACCCGGGAAATGAGGAGACTGGCACGGTGGTGCCATAGTACCCTATAGTTCTCCATGGAGGAGGATGTGGGCCTCTGTAGGGTCCTGCATTGGATGCTGTGTTGTCTTTGTAGGCCTGTGTGTCTGATCCTCATCATTCATGGGGGGGTCCCCGAATTTTATCATCCCAGAAAATTCCCCCCCCCCAAAAAAAAGGTAACCTTCAGCTTTAAGGCGAAATTCACTCTTGAAAAAAAAAATTGGACCGCCTAATATGAACTGAAGTGCGTTGAGGGCCCGGTCACACCAGAGTGCGGCGTGGGAAGCCCGCGTTCCATGCGCGTTTCCCCATTACCGCGTTCAAAATGCACCGCCCTTTGTTCTGCAGCGGGTGTCCGTGCAATGCAGATGACGTCCCAAACGCAGATTGCAAACTCTGCGCATTTGCCTGCGCTGGATCGTGTGGAACAAAAGTAGTATATGGTGGCAGTGCGGTTTTTTTTTTTTTCTATAGTAGTACATGGCCCTATGTACGGGGCGGGGGGATTTCAGCCTATTCAAGTGAACGCATTGTGCAGGAACGTATTCGCATTTCTGTGCGGTTCCTGGTGAACCTGCCCTTGAGGCGCATTAAAATAAAAAACGCACCCCAGGCCCCCTCCTAGTGATTTTTTTTTTTTTTTCCACGAGACAGAATCCACTTGCTCAGTTGAAGATCTGTCCACTGAACATCTCCAACTCCCCCCCCCCCCCCCCCCCCCCCCCCCCCCCCCCCCCCGTGCAGTCAGATGACAGGTCCGTCTCTGCTCTATAGGCGGTCAGGTGTAAACATTTGGGCTGTCTGACTGACCTCCGATCCGCCCATATAGAGGGGAACAGATCCCCTTCTGTTTTGTTTTTGGCCGATCAGATTGGAGAGGATGTAGGCGGATATAAACGGACACAAGTTGGTTTACATCCGTTGCTCCATAGACTCTGGCATAGAGGGTCCGATCAGGTCCGCCTAAAAACACAGGTGGACCGGACTGCTAGTGTGAAGGGGCCTCAAGGGGGAAATGTAAATTAAATATATTTTTCAAACGCAATTTTTTTGGAAAAAAACAATATTTTGATTTAAAAAAAAAAAATACCCCAATTTTTTTGGAAAATGTGAAAGATGATGTTACGCCGAGTAAATAGATACCCAACATGTCATGCTTTAAAATAGCGCACGTTTGTTTTTGGCCGATCAGATTGGAGAGGATGTAGGCGGATATAAACGGACACAAGTTGGTTTACATCCGTTGCTCCATAGACTCTGGCATAGAGGGTCCGATCAGTTCCACCTAAAAACCCAGGTGGACCAGACTGCTAGTGTGAAGGGGCCTCAAGGGGGAAATGTAAATTAAATATATTTTTCAAACGCAATTTTTTGCAAAAAAACAATATTTTGATAAAAAAAAACATATACCCCAATTTTTTTGAAAAATGTGAAAGAGGATGTTACGCCGAGTAAATACATACCCAACATGTCACGCTTTAAAATTGCGCATGCTCGTGGAATGCTGTCAAATGCGGTACTTAAAAAATCTCTGTGGGTGATGCTTTAAAAAATTTCTACAGGTTAGTAGTGTGAAGTTACAGAGGAGGTCTAGTGCGAGAATTATTGCTCTTCCTCTGACGGACGTGGCGATACCTCACGTGTGTGGTTCGAACACTGTTTACATAAGTGGGCGTGGTCTACCTGTGCGCTCACCACTACGTGCGAGGATGGGGGCACTTTAAACTATTTATACTGTCCCTTTGAAAAAAAAAAAGTTTTAATCACTTTTATTCCTATCACAAGGAATGCATACATCCCTTGTGATAGAAATAGGTAGTGACAGGTTCTCTTTATGGAGAGATATGGGGTCAATAAGACATCTTTCCTCTACAATGTAAAGCATATAAAAAAAAAACATTGATCTAGTGCTTTAAAAAAAAAAAGAAAAAAAGGCCTTGTTTACAAGGTGCCAGAATACATTTTTTAAAAACTGTCCATTTCGGTGCATCCTGAATTTTCATTTCGGTACACCACTAGCGATTACGGCACCTTACCAAAGACTTGAATGGGAGGAGATGACGAACTTCCACGCCTCTCAGACTCGCCATGTAGCTTGGTTTTTTTCTCTGCACAGCGAAGTGGCACAAATGCTACATTTAAAAAAAAAAAAAAAAAAAAAAATGTGAACAGGTGTCTGCTGTCATTCATTGTACCATTGCAGACTGCTTTGCTAGGTGTTCAGGAAGCTGCACAGACATGCCCTACACACCTGCTACTAATGCCAGTGTGAACGACGCTTAAAGCCTCCTACACACCATGAGAAAATGGGGCTAAAAATACCACTTTTGGCACGATCGTCCCATAATATGATAGTTAGTACACAGCTTTCAAGAGCCGATCATGACAGTTCATGCCACAATATCTGAAAGGGACAAATGAGAGAATTTTTCTCATACGATACCAGAACGATTTTCATTTAATCTGTACAGTAGTCATCTGAAAAAAATTGAAAGATAAAGACCACACATGCCCAGAAACCAAAGAATACATTACAGTACATGACATCACTGAACAGAGGACTTGACATTGAAATCTTGTTTGCTGCTTTGGCATAATACACCTACGTTTTCAAATAATTGGGGTCCAATAGGTTTAATTCACTAAGCCAGGGGTGGGCAACTGTGGTCCTCCAGCTGTTGTAGAACTAAAAGTCCCATGAGGCATTGCAAAACTGACAGTTACAAGCATGATGGGACTTGTAGTTCACCAACAGCTGGAGGGCCACAGTTGCCCACCCCTGCACTAAGCTATAACGATCATTACTTGCAATAACTAGCTAATGACACCTGAAAATAAGTCACATAGCTGATCTTTATAGTGAATTGGGCTTGCAATCTTGCATGGTCTTTCTTTTTCTTTCTTACATGTCTTCTTTTTTATAGCTTTCAGCTGCCTGCAGATCAAATAGTTGGGGCTGGAATAGTGCAGATTCTGGCAGCAAGCTGATGAACCTGTATAATGGTAGCTCACTTTCCAAACCTCCTTCCCTCCACAATGCCTACAAAGCTCAGGTACGGTTTAAAAGGATTGCAATGGCCTTTAAATGAATTCTGTCAGGATGGAAATATGGAAGCTGATATTGCAAGTGTTAGAGCGGATTCACACATATGCGGTGCAGATTGAAGCTCAGGGTTCACAGCTAATTGATATAGTAGCTGTTCAAAGGTTCATGTCAGGTTTACATCAGGTTCAGGACAGGATTAGCTCCGGATCTTGTCCTGTTCACACATAAGCGGTTTAGGAACGGTTCCCATAGAAGTCAATAGCCTGTTCTTCTCACCTGAGCCCACTGCTAAGAAATTGTACTTTTTTTTTTTTTTTTTAACCGCTTCCTGTCCGGCCCACGTATATAAACGGCCGGACGAGAGCAGTGCAGGGGGCGGGTGGCTGTTTTTAAACGTTCTTCCTGCTTGTGCGCTCTTCCCTGGGAGCATGCAGTACTGCAATCCGAACACCGATCATTGTATGGGACCTCTGTGTGAGGTCCCGATCATGTGATCACTGATTGGCCAATCAGTGATCACATGAAGAGTAGTAAGCAAGATGTCACTTCTGACATCATTGCTTACTACGTGTGAAATCTGCGAATGATCGCAGAGATCACATGGTACAGGGCTATTCACAACAGCCTTGTACCATGTGACAAGCTGTGGCCAGTCACAGCTCACTCAGTATTTCTCAATGGCAGCAAGAATGCAGCCAGAGAGAAGGAGAAATTATTGCTTTTACAGCCTTTGTGGGTGTAAAAGCAATCAGTGTAAAAAAAAAATCTTCATCACCCCCCACAAGTAGTACAGTGTCACCATGGTGACAGTATGTAAAAAAAATACATAATCTAAAAATGTAAAATAAAAAATTTTAAAAAAATTATAATTTTTGGTTATAAACTAATTTGGATTATTTTTATTATTATTTTTTTACTAAAAAGATAATTGAATACATTTTGGCCAAGATTTATGAAGAAAGATTTATTTGCAAAATTTTATAAGAAAAACACTTTTGTTTTTTTTTTTTCAAAATTTTTGGACTTTTTCATTTATATAGCAAAAAAAAGGGAAGGGGGTAATTGTCCGGACTTGAAGTGGTTAAAACCGCAATGAATCTGCACCTGCCGTGTACCAGACATATGTGAACAGGCAACATAGGAAGCAATGGTATTTCACATGTCATGTGGGTTGGATGCGGTTCAAACCTCATCCAATCCGCATATACAGTATGTGAACAGACACTAAAGGTGAAAATTGTGCAGGTGACCATCATTCTCATCTTTGCTTCACTACCTGTGATAGCAATAAAGTTTAAAAAAATTATAGTTGAACCCAAGGAAAAATTTTGAGCCTGGCATTAATTCTAGGGCCCTTATTCATGTTTAACTCGTTTATGGTAAACTGATGACCTGTAAGGGCTTTTAAAGTGTCACCTGTGGAAATATCCTCTGTACCAAAGTAGCCAGGGTCTCTCACTTTAGGCGTCAGGTAAGTTATAATAATATTATAGGTGTCCAGTATTCACTTAATTTATGATGGCATTTTTTAAAAAAAGGGGGGAGGGGCAGTTTAAAAGGAAGTAAGCAATGACAGCCTTTGTTTCTAACCTGACAAGTTCCTTTTAGTTACCAAGTTAAAAATGTGAATCTGGTAATTTTTTTTTTTTATTTTGTGTATAATATATAAATATAAAAATATATATTTTAGTCGTACAGCACAGCACACAGGCTCTTTAGTCTTTAACAGAGAGTTATGTGCAGCTACCGTCCAAGGAGGGACCTGTGTTATGTACTGTATTTTCAATCAGAATTTTACTGGTAAGCCAAAAATTCTATTTTTTTTAGTAATGCAGTACAGGACATACTGTAGGTTTTTAATTTTTTAACCATGGGAGTTCCAAAAGCAGTCTGAGGGGGCAGGCACCACAGCAGTTCGGTACATTGACAGTTTCCAGAATGCCCACCATTTTGATCCTAAAGAACAGGAAAGAGAGATACTGGAAAGGCATAGATCAGTTGGAACTGATGCCAAGGAGTCACTAGAACTTCTACTGCAAAGGCCAGAGGGTCCATAACCTGGTGTCAGGAACCTCATGCCAGCCATGCTGATTTCCATTCGTGTGCGCATACACAGCTGTGCACATATTCTAGAGCACAGGAGCTTAACTAAGCAAAGCTGTGAAAGGGTGAGAATGGGCATGCGCCTGCCATAGCACACACACCACAGATCCTCGCTGGATGGGCTTTTGCTTTATCCTTGTGACTTCCTGAAAGCCTGCTTGTTTTACTGAGCCGCCTTCTTCTGACTCTTCTCTGTTACCAACCTTGGCCTGGACATTTGACTAAGATTCTGCCTGCTGATCTTGTACCTTGCTGCCTGCACGTTGTCAACTCTGACCTGGACTCTGATCATGATTCTGTACCTATCTTCCTGGCTAATCCCGAACTCCGCTTGCAACCTGACTCAACACTTCTACTCATTCTACCTCTGGACTTCCAAGCTCAAGTTCACCGATCCAACTTTGTGACACCTGTGCCCTTCCGCTGCCCTGTCTCCACTACCAGGGTTGCTTGGACAGGAATAGGTCTGCAAGTAACAATTATTTTCATAATCGATTAGTTGGCTGATTGTTTCAATGTAATTATATAATCGGATCAAGACCTCCAAAAAGTGTGGTGTATAATTTAGTTAATATATAAAGTTTAAAAAAGATAATTGTTTTCTTGAATATGTATATGCAGTGGTAAATATAATCAGCTGTATGGTTAGGGAACAAAATATCTAATCCACTCTGAGAATAACAGACAAAAGAGATGTACTGTATATGCTATTAGAGGTTGAATCTGGTACATCAGACTCCAAGACCAAAATTTTTATTTAAAGAAAAAAATGTAAAAACCCAAAATGCTATTTTGCTGATTTTTTTTTTTTTTTTTTAGCCAGGATTGTAATATTATGCATGACAGAGGCCCTTGTCATAGGCAGGTAGGTTGATGCAGAAAAAAGCACAATATAGATGGCACTGAGAAGTAACAAACACCATGACATATGGATACAACATTAGTAAAGAGTCCATAAAGTCCATGAAATGAGCACTATATTTTGGCAGCTCCATATAGAGTGAAGCAAGACTCTGTAGAGATGAAAAAGGGAATAGAAAGAGGCGCCAGCCTAAGTGCAGTATTAAAAGCAAATTTATTCTATAAAAGACAGCCAAATCACTACTCACAACTATGGTAAGCTGTGTCTTAACCACTTCCATACCGGGCACTTTTACCCCCTTCCTGCCCAGGCCAATTTTCAGGTTTCAGCGCTCTCACACTTTAACAATTGCGCGGTCATACAACACTGTACCAAACTAAAATTTTAAAATTTTCTTCACACAACTAGAGCTTTCTTTTGGTGGTATTTAATCACCGCCGGGGTTTTTATTTTTTGCTAAATTAACAAATAAAGATCGAAAATGTTGAAAAAACAAAAGTTTATAGAGTTCACAAACTATGGGATATATCTGAAAATTGATCAATCCTGAAGTCAGCCAGACACACTTGTATACAATGGATGGCATGAAAGGAAGCCATCCATTGTATACAACTGTCATGTGACCTGCTGTGATTGGTCTCAGGAGGTCACATGGTACTGGCAACGGGGCTGGTACACAGATCTGTCATCTGCCGTGTCTGAGGTACTCGGCCGGTGACAGATCGCGGGAATGTGCATGCCTGAAAGGACGCCATATGGCATCCACCCGGAGGGACGAGCTGTTTGCCTGCCGCCATCTGGCTATAGGCTGGGCGGCAACTGGTTAAGGAGATGTCTTTGAGGAGCCGGTATGAATCCGCTGAAGCTCAGACACAGGTGGCTGTGTGGCATCGCAGGCCACCAGCCAAGGACGCCGTAACCACCGTGGAATGCATGGCAGACCGGACCAAAAACATCCAATGGGAGCACGGGGATGAGTCAGATGACGCGTTTCAAAGCTTCTGCTTTTTCTTCAACTCTCTAGAGGTCTTAGGCTATGGCCCCCTTCTGTTCCCTTTTAACAGGTAGCTTGGTATAAGCTACCTGCACCGTCTGTGACTGATGCTGGCCACACACAAACAAATTTTTTCCATGAAAAATTTTAATTTGAAGACCATTCGTTTGATTTTCTAGATTAGTGGGGTCAAATCGATGTTCATTTTCATCCACAGTGACAGGAAAATTTGAAAGAGAAGAATAGAAAACTTTTCTTGATCGAATGAATATTTTGACAATGCAATTTTTTTTAGTTCAGAAATTGCATTAATTTTAAAATTGAATTTATCATTCAATTTTAAAATTGCAAGTGAAATTTTTTTTGTAATGGCATTCATCCAGGTATTGAATGTAGAAAGAATTTTCATACGAATATTCT
Source organism: Staurois parvus (assembly GCF_062004578.1). Taxonomy (NCBI): domain Eukaryota; kingdom Metazoa; phylum Chordata; class Amphibia; order Anura; family Ranidae; genus Staurois; species Staurois parvus. The sequence goes on from NW_028317947.1 coordinate 18,049,627, forward strand.
CATCTGAAACATGTATGGCCAGCGTAAGACACTTAGCAGCATGCTTTTTTTAATCATCTGTCATGATGGGGTTAAAAAAAACTAAAATTACGGTAGCCCTTCATAGTATAAAAACAGCAGATGGTCACTGCTATAACTTTATACTGTGAAACAGTGAAAGTAATATTAATAATAAAAAAAAAATAAATATGTCTAATTATACCCTGAAGTAGGATATACAGGGTATTTTAACTGGGAGTCAGACATGAAGCTATATGAAGGGTGGGGGGATATAAATCTTTTGTTGAAGTAGTACTCAAGGCTTAGGCTTTTTTCATGGATATAATCATTTTAAATATAATGCACAATACTGGTAAACTTTTACTGTCAGTTTATTTTAAATGCCTTACATTACCTCCAGTCTGCAAGCATCCAGCTTCTCTGGGTTCAGATGCTAATCTTCCCTGTAAAGAACACTTCAAATGACTGTAAATGTTAGATTTTTTTTTTTTACAACAAACTTGTCATTCTTGCCTCCGCTGTGTGATGGTTTTGCATAGACCATGCCGATTTTCCTCTTTTGGGATGCCCCCTCCGGTGCTTCTGGCACCTCCTGCCTTCGGAGTGCCCCTATAGCAAGCTGCAAAGTATAAAAAAATCTTCTGCCTTTGGAATCACTCACTTGCTTTTCCTGCCAGAACTACATGTCCCATCATTCATTGCTCCTCTCACATTCACAACTTCAGGTACTTGCATGTATAAGCGGTGTACAGAGCAGTATGTGTGCTGCACTGTAAACAAATAATGCATTGTGTATGCAGGCCAATTAATCGGCTGACCAACTAATCGATTATGAAAATAGTTGAAAACTATTTTCATAATTTTGTCGATTAGTTGTTTCACCCCTAGATAGGAGTTGTGCAAGAGGCCATCCTAATCTCGTTTTCCATGGACAGGTACGTGACGCCTGACAACAAACCTGCCCAGTTAAAATTGGATGCCAGAAGATCTGTGTCCAGTGTCCCCTACCTATGGCAGTGGGGTTGAAATGCCTCCGAATGGAGATCGAATATCCCTGGATCCAGGCTTTGTCCCACACTGACGGAATTAAAACTGTGTAAAGTGGGCATATGGCACTACCCGAAAGGAGGCTGCTATAAGGCCTAAGACTAATAAATAGAGAATTGACACCAAAACCAGGCAGGATGGCCTTATATTAAGCTCTCACCAAAATATTAAAGGTGTGGGTGTAACCTAAAATTGACATGATAAAACAAACACGGTAGCTGCAAGAAGCAAGCTACCAAAATAGATGATACACCCAAGCAGAGAAGCTCACATGTAAAAACACATTTTATTAATTGGTTTGTGCAGCCCTTGCGTCATGAGATTGGTCTCACATATCCTATGTACAGACCTCGTGGAACGCTGCTTCCAGGTGTGATGACTTCATTAAGTTGACGCGTTTTGTCCGCCAGTCATTGCGACCTTCTTCAAAACATGTTTTTTTTTTTTTTTTTACTTGTGAGCTACTCTTTTTTGGTATATCATTACCTACTTTGGTAGCTTGCTTCTTGCAGCTACCGTGTTTGTTTTTTCATTTAAGGCCCAAGACCGTCATGCAGGCTTGAGCTGAGGGCTGATCCTAGAACCAAACGGACATGGATGGAAGAGCACAAGTTTGTCCAAAAGCAGGAAGATCCTGGACAGGGCCACATCCAATTTCAGGCCCAGGTGCTTTAACTTGTAAGTCGGTTACATCAACAAATTCCGAAAGTTGAGGGTCCAACTAAATCTGCAATTTGCACTGTCTGCTGACATTGGCTGAAAGGAAGGACTGATCCTTTTGCAAGAGATCATCCTGGTGACCTACATTGTCTGTCCCTTGAAAACAGAGATAGAAACCGGGCAAGCACCTTGGTGAAAAGCCAGGGGAATGTATTAGGATAAAAGGAAATGGCAACTTATTGGAAAAGCTGATCATCCACTGCAAAAAACAGATAGTGCTGATGAGGAGGAAAGATCGGAATGTGTAAGTAAACATCTATGTCTACTGAGCCTTAAATTTACCTGGAAGAAGAAAGGCAATGACTGAACTGGACAATTCCATGTGGAACTTTTTGAACCCGCCAATTTTTTTGAGAGTTTACAGGTCCATAATGGGCCAAATTCCTACATCTGGCTTGGGAACTGTGAACAGGTTCGATTAGAAACCCTAAAAGCATTCCTCGCTCAGGACTGGGGCAGTGACCCCTGTGAGAGTAGCTGCTAAACAGCAAGGAAGTCTGCATGTCTTTGCTGGGAGAGCAGCAAATTTTAGATAAGCTGGAAGGAGGCAGTCTGAAAATCCAGTTTTCCACTCGATGCATTGAACATCTTAGATTTCCTGGGACCAGAAGGCTGACAGACGTTCCACCCCCCCACAACTCTGACAGGTGGAGGTCCCCCATCACTGAGGGCTTGGAGCCAGACCTGTCCCGGAAGACCACATCTTCCAGCAAATGTGTGTTCCAGACTTAGACTTGAAGCTCAAAGATGAGAGGTATGAATGGAACCCTTTCTAGCCTTAGTAGTAGCTGGTCTACCAGAGGAAGTACAAGTCGTCTTTTTCTGGATAAGGAGAGTGCCCCTATGCCCTGTGATCTTCTTGATGTACTTATCCAAGGAAGGACCTAACAGACGTTCGTTCTCTCTCCATTTGAGCCAAAGAATTATCCACATATAGATGGAGAGAAGGGTCAGCGAAGCATATCTGCCAAGTTCATGTAGTAGCGTAAGGCTATATAGTTGGTGGCGAATGGAGGGATCTGTTAAGATGGAACTAGAGTCCTAGGCCATGCATTTAGTCCAGGCAGCAAGGATATGCAAACTGACATTGAGGAAATTACAGGTTGCATGGTGAGGCGTATTAAAGTAATAAAGAACCTTAAAGAGGCCTCAAGCATTTTGTGCACTGGGTCTTTGAACCCGGGATTATCCTCTACAGGGATTGTTAGCATCTTGTTAATACAAGTTGGCAGGGTTCACCACAGAGACTGTCCATTTTTGCATTAAGCTTTCCTTAAAGGGATACTGTGCAGAACATTTTGGAAAGGCATGTAGATATTCAAGGTAAAGCAATTCATCATATAGGACAGGCTCTAAGCGAGTGGACAATTGTAGGGACCCCATGCAATATAGGGAGAGCAGACTCTGGCTGCTCCAACACTAATCTAGAGTGTATAGTGTCAATAAAGGTAGCAGTGGTGAGCTGGAATGAAATTCAGGCCAAAGGCAACTCCTCCTGATCCATATCCCTTGAAGGGGGGGGTTCTACCTAGTCTTTCTTAGGCAGCATGTCTGCTGCAAAGTCAGAGACTGACTCAGGAAGGGAGACTAAAGGGACTTGTTGTGTCTACAAGCCTGTATTTACGGCCTCTAAAGGACCAAAATTTTGGCCATAACATCAGACATTGTGGAAGAATATTCCACCCTGGATTAGTAGGAAGCTGTGCCACCGATGGGCCAGAGGATGCCAGGGAGTCAGACTTGCGGCAGCTTTGCCAAGGAGCCATGTGCTGAGTCTGGGCTAGTGTAGCCACCTGACCCCTTTGTGACCTGCTGTGTGCAGTGCCAGTAATTGTCCCCGGAGGGGTGCTCATGACCTCTGCTGCTTTGGAGAGGGAAAGTTGAAGCTTCTGTGCCAGGCGATACAGGTTGCTGAACCCAGGTAGTCGCCCAAAAATCACTATGTTGTGCAGTAGTCAGTCAGGAGCTGCTAGTGCCGACAGAAGCTAAAGTCGCGCAGGTGCAGTAACAGCATATGCAAGACTTGTGACAAACCACTATAGAAAATGGTGCCAGTTGTCCTTTCACTGTTGAGATCCAGAACTACTCTCCTACCTGTGGTTGCTTTGGTCTTTTCACCTCATCCAGATCATTCTTCTGACACTATCTGGCTCCATTTCATCAGAAGGAGCTCTTCTTGCATTGTTTGGATGTACTTCGGACTGCACAAGTGTACCTTGCAGCCACCACTTCTATTCGTTTTATATTAATTTCTGATGGTCTCCACAAGGGGGGAACTAACTTCTTGTTCTGTCATTGCTCAGTGGCTCAAACAGAACATCGTTCCAGCCCATGGTCTCAAAGATCAGGTCCCACCCTTTCCTATCAAGGTGCACTCCTTAGGTCTGTAAGTGCTTCTTGGGTTTTTCGGCTTCAGAGCTCTGTTTTCCAGATTTGTAAGTTTGCCACGTGGTCTTTAGTTCACACATTCTCTGTAAGTTTTACCATGTGAATGTTCAGGACTCATCTGATACCAGCTTCAGACGAATGGACCTGCATACTGTTCTTCAAGCTTTAGGCAGTCCCAAGGTCTGTTGTTTTTTTTGCATGGGCCTGTTCGTATTTTGTTTGCTGTTGCCCACCCCTTGGATTGTTTTTGGACGTCCTGACATATACTGAATTTTTGTGTCTCACAGTGCACAAAAAAGGAAATAGGATTTTTGTACTCACCGTAAAATCCTTTTCTTGGACTCTATTGAGGGACACAGATCTCACCCCTTTGCGTTTACTCCTCTTCGTACTGCTTTGCTTCAAAACTGAAACATGCTGGAAGGAGTTATCCCAGGCTGGTGCACAACTTTTTGTTTGCCAGTGTCCAATTTTTCTGTAGACGGCACTATAACTCAACAGTCCCTGAATTTTTATGGACTCCAAGAAAATAAATTTGTGGTCAGTATAAAAATCCTTTTTTTATATGTAAAGGATTGTAAATAAATAGGTGAAGTAATCATGAAAAGATTTGATTGGTATTGATGTGTCAGCAGCTAATCAGCTCTTCAATTCAGTAACTCTTTAAATAGAAATCTATAGACAGCAGCTTTCAGTTTTATGTGCAGATGAAAAATAATTAAATCTTGGCTGTCTTTTTAGGATGAAGAGAACATAGACGTGCTTCGAAGTTATGATTCTTTAGTGCCTGATCCTTCAAGTAATTATTCCACAGACTGGACTGATTCCTCTCTTCTCTATTCACCTTGGTCTACAAACTCTGATGACATAAAACCAGGGCCTACAGCACAGCTAAATACAAAGTGAGCTTTCAGTGTGTTTTGTTAATTCTGTAACTAGAGAAGTGGGCCCAATCCTTGAATGGCCAACTTGGAATAGTGGTTTTTACATTTTTGTTAAATAGTCTTTGTTGATTATTCAGTGTCAACAATGTTTTTAGCAAGACTTTATGGCCGCAGTGTCATACTGCTATATATTATGGCACTAAGTGACCTTCACAAACTTGCAGGCTTTTCTGCATGCCTAAATCATGCAACTGACTTGCACTGTACTTTCCAAACAAAGAGAAGTGGGGGGTGGGGAAGGAGAGGTTCAAAAGCTCACAGAGGATGTTAGGAGGAGGCACAAAAACCCAGTAAAGCAATTTCCTTAAAGGATAAGTTCACCTTTCATAACATGTTATACCCATATTCAGGGTGTAACATGTTATGAAAGCACCTGTCCTCGCCGATCCCCCGCTTTTGACAGCTAGCGGTCAAATTTAAAAATAAGTGGCCGTGCGGGACTCCGCCCGCCTGGCTGCATTGAAACTATAAGTCCTGGCAGCCTTAGTGGCTTTCGGCTTGTAGTTCTCAGTGAAATACCACAACGCTGTGGAGTACCATGGTAGCTCATTCAGTCTTCCTGTCCATATATCTGCTTGCTTGTATATCCCATACAGGCAAGCAGATATACTTACAGGTCTGCAGGAGACATGCATGGCACCGGTGATCTGCTGATCGCTGGTGCAATGCTTTCCAGGCTCCTGCAGCAAAAATAATAAATGCACATCATTATATATATAATGATTTTGTGCAGCCCTGTAGTAGTAGTTCTGCTGTAGGGTGGCAGGAAAGTGGTTAAAGTGTGGATGGTCTAGTAACATCCTAAGCATGTAGTTACTGCAAAGTGTGTGGGGGCTCAGCATGATAACATAACGTGAGAGAAGCAGCCAATGAAAGAAGAATGTAAAACGGCAAAAGCAAGTTGTACTGGGGAGGGAGTAAAATGGTAGATGTTTTTCCTTTTATAGAAAGGTAAACTTAACCATATTGTGATGGAAAACCTGAAGATAAAAAAGTGGGAGCTGTGGTTTTGAATTTGTACAGTAGTCGGTTTTTAAGATAACGTTCGTATGAACATTCTCCGTAGATTCAAAGGCTTTGATGAATTTTAGAACATAGTTTAAAATTGTTTGCGTTTAACATTCGATTTTGGAATGAATGAACTTTCCTGAACAAAAATCACACTGTTAGAAATTTGTTTGTTCAAGGAAAAAATTCCATCCTGCTCCTTGCATTTTCTCATCACTGCGGGTAATGGCGAATGCTGATTTAACCCCACTGATTAAAAAATTGAACGAACAATCTAGTGTATGGCCTGCTTTACTTGCTGACCTGGAACAAGTCTGTAGGCTACTAGTTCCAGTGCATGCTTGTTCTTCATTACTGATTTGCCAAATAGAGAAGATGGGAATGACAGTCCTGGAGGATGTACCATCAAAACAAAGTTGGCAGTAGCAGATTCCTTGTTTTACATGGTCTTTTTGTAGAACAGATAAAGGTGTAGATGTTTACCAGTAGAGTATTGATCAATGCTATATTTAAATGTCAGGATACAAAGTGAAAATAAAGAATATGGAAGTGAAGCTGATCTCTATGGACTGGTATCCAATATTCTGGAAGAGCAAGACAAAGCTCAGCCCTATTTTGCCGATGGGTATGTATGTTCACGCATCATTGATTTGCTGAATGTTTGAAAAAAATATTACTCATCACCTAGAATTGTTCCTCCATATATTGAAAGGCATTTTAAAGCTAGCCAGTAGTTAAAATGTGTGCAATCTACTTTAGACCAACAAACTAATATGTATTGTTAGGGGTTACCTAATTGTACATAAATAGAATGAGTTGTTCAGGGTGGCTGTTAAGATACATCTTCTACAGCCACACACAAATATGGGGAAAGTTATAGTCCCCACTGTGCATGATGTCACTTGCAGTGTGGAGCGCAGAATGGGCAAGCTTCTGAAGTGCCATGTATACAGAAGGAAAAGTGTTTTAGAAGTCACCAACAACCTGCACCCTTCCAACACTGACATGCCTCCCACAGCCCAACGATGGCATGGTGGAACACAGAGGAAGCTATGGGATCACATGACTGCTAGATTATACAGAAAAAGAGATACTGAACGTTTATTTTGGGAAAATGTATACAGTGTTTGCCAGACATGTATAAGTTGCTTTACAAAAAGGTGCTTTATTAGGTGCAGTATGTTTACAGATACTTTAATGCTGCAGCATACTGTACAAAGACATTTTGGACAATTGTGCATTTGTAACTTTGAATGTCGCGCTCAGAGCCCTGAACTAAACTCTATTGAACACCATTGGAAAAGACTGGAACTCCTATTGACAGCCAGGTCTTGTCCTCCAGCATTGGTACTTGACCTCACATATGCTCTTTTGGGTGAAAGAGGTAAAAAATGCCACACACGCACATACACACGCTATAAAATGTTGTGGACAACCTTCCCAGAAGAGTGAAAGTGGTTCTAAAGGCTTGTTTTTTGTTCTTTAAAATAATAAACATGCCATACTTGCGTGCTCTGTGTAATGGCTTTGAACAGAGCATTCCTGATCCTCCTCTTCTCGGGTCTGCTGGCACTTCTGGCCTCTTCCCCTTGCCAAGTACGTGGTTCCGTCCTGCCTCTGCACTCCCTCCTTACTGGCTATGATTGACATCAGCAGGAGCCACTGCTGTCGTGCACAGTGCTGGATTGAGATCATGCTTCGGTAAGTATTGGGCGGGATGTAGGGGCGCTGCACACTGCAGGTTTGCATAGAATTCATGAAGGTAAAAAACCTTCAGCCTTTACAACCACTTGAATGCTGATAAAACTTCAAAGTGGGCGGGGAATGCCTTTTTGTTGCCCATGGTTTTGGAATGTCCAAAAAACCCATATAGGTGTGGCGATCAGGTGTTCACAAATTTGTGGCCATATTGTATACCTAGAAGCATTCAAAACCATTGATTTACCATATGTAAAGATGTTTATAAGTATGGAAAGCAGATAACAATGTAAGAAAAATAATAATCTGCTGTAAAGGTTATGCCAAAGCAATTTTGTTTTAATAAAAGTTAAATTATGATTGGTTGCTCTGATTGGAGCACACAAATGCACTTCAGCTTTTCTCAGCTCAATACCAAAAACCGAAACCATATGGGTGCTGATTTAGTGTCGGTGTGATGAGACAAATTCATTGTGCAATGATCAGGTGACCTGGCAAGCATCAAAGCCATGTATTTAACTATTTGCCTGAAATTCAGTCTAGTTTTTCAATTCAGTGTCACTTGGCCATTAGCTTCTTTCTTTTTTTTTTTTTTGGTAGTAAGATAAGGAATATGCAGATTTGCAATTTAAACCTTTTGATTTTCTAGGATTTGCTCTCCCATGTTGAGTTCGTTGTGGCCATCAAGTATAAATAGAGTGTCCGATCACCAGAACCTACTGCCTGACATGAAGCAATCCAAAGATCTGCCAGGGTTGCAGCAGGAATTTTGTGGTGTGGAATCTGTGCCCAGCATAGGGGCACATGATGATGAGGAGGATTTATATAATGAGCTGCCTGGTGTTGAACAGGATGACCACTGGCCCTATTTGTGTCAGGCTGATAATCCTAACCGCTACAATATAAACCCCAGAATTGGACCTAAGGAATGCTCCTTTCCGAAGAACTACTTGTCACCAGGATTCATGTCTGAAACTCCCAATAACCCCTTCCAAAACAGAGAGCCATTAGTTACCGCATTAAACAAATACAGCTCTTACAGTGAAGTTGATAGGTATGAGTTGCTGAATAATAAAACCAAGCTCAGTAAAAACCCTGCCCTAGGATATCAGGAAGGGAGAAGCTTCGCCAATGTACCCTCAGAGCACACAGGTTTGAATGCTGAACTCTATGCCAAACTAATCCAAGCAAAGCAGGGCTGTCCCAAACCTAATAATTTCATGGCTGATCAAAGTTATGCCCTTGCAAAGGCCACAAATCTTTTATCTGATCGATCATTCATGCCTGAATATGACCAGAAATCAGATTATGGGAGAAAAACCCTGAGTGGAGGGAGTGGTGCTCTCCCTAATCCCTTACAGAAGATGACCCAAAGATCTGATCAGGGTGCTCATACTATGAAGCCTACCACTAACTCTGACTGGTCTTTACGGATGAACAGTCAGAATCATAGCAACTCTATCAATTCCCATCAAAATCAAATAAATATAAATAGCCCCGCACCTGCCTCCCAGAAAAGCCCAGCACTTGGGATCAACTATTCCTCAGCATGCTCTCCTGGACCTGGCACCAGTTTTCAAAGCCACCACAGTGAAAACCCTGCATTTCCCTACAATGAGTACATTTATGGCGGTGACCAAACTAACGACAGGTTTGGCAGAACCAAAGAAGAATGTGTTTTTGAAGCAGTCTCTGGAAAAAGGTTTGAGCCATTTAATGGCTTGCACGAGAATTTATTAGGTCTCTGTAATTCTTATGAAATCAATGGCAAGAAAATCCATCAAGATAAGAGAATGCAGTATTATACAGGGCAAATATACCCTGAATGCCCAGCTCAGACCTATCAAGGGATGCTTTGTAACACAGCAAACTGCAAGAGCCAAAGACTTGGAAGTGTTGATGATAAGCCACTGACCAACAATAAAGTGATCCATCCACTTTCTGCATGTTCTCTCAGTGCAACAATGAAAGGTAACATGCCCAACAACTTACCATCAATTTCCTCCACTAATTTTCAATCATGTTTTTGTCAAAAGTTGGGTGCTTATAACCTTCCCTTAATGAACAATTATGCCTATAAAGAACTTGGCCAAACGTATCCCCAAATTAGTGACTTTCTGCATGGAGACAACTCCTTGCAAAACATGGCATCAGTGCTTAGCAGTCAGAAGTCCACAAAGCTTCGAGGCAAGTCTGCAGCTCAGCTTCATCTGTGCTTGGAAGAATGTTACCAGCAATGCAGATCTCTGGAACAAGCTAGAAAAAAGGTATGTACAGATATACTAGCTGCATATAATCCATTCATGATGATTTAATGAAGCCTGGCTCCTGTACTCCAGGAAATGTACACTCGCTGCCCACTTTATTAGGTGCACCTTGCTAGTGCCAAGATAACATCCCCCACACCATACAGAAAATTAATGTTGCGCTAATCACAATAATGCCACAGACATTCCAAGACAAATGATGAGTAGACAATATTAATACACCATTATATAATCAGTAAATGGAAGGAATATAGGAGTGAAGGGAAAGGTGAAATAATAAAGGTCCAAAATGAGGACCATAAGGTGTAACAAACAATAACCGTGACTGTGGGCAAAACGCACTGAAATGATCAGGGATAAATAAAATATCACCTAAATCACAGTAATAGTGGGACATATGAGTCCGTCATAACATAAATGAAATAACGTGAATACAACTAATGAGAGAGTGGAGCAAAATATGAAAAATACAAAATGAAGTGCCTAAATATTAAAAGTGGACAAACTACTTATCACAGAAGAATGACAATAACAACACACTGTGGCCTCACTGCATTTGTTTACATATCCCCCACACCATTACACCACCAGCCTGAACCATTGATACAAGGCAGGATGGATCCATGCTTTCATGTTTATACCAAAATCTGGCCCTACCATCTGAATGTCGCAGCAGCCAGTCTGCCCATTCTTCTCTTACATGAGCAAGGCATTTTCGTCCACACAACTGCCTCACTGGATATTTTCTCTTTTTTGGACCATTCTCTGTAAACCCTAGAGATGGTTGTGTGTAGAAATCCCAGAAGATCAGCAGTTTTTTAAATACTCAGAAGGGCCCTTCTGGCACAAACAACCATGCCACATTCAAAGTCACTTAAATCCCCCTTTTTCCCCCATTCTGATGCTCAGTTTTGAACTTCAAGTCATTTTCACCACGTCTAAATGCATTGAGTTGCTGCCATGTGATTGGCTGATTAGCAATTTGTTTTACTAAACAATTGAACAGGTGTGCCTAATAAAGTGGCCAGTGAGTGTATTTTACTGATAATGAAAAAAATCCTATTTTTGGCCGGTTTAAAAATGATGTCCCCCTGCGTTCAATAGTGCTGGTGTGTGTCCGTGACATCACTTTGTAAAGTACAAGAAATGACAGCCATTTGCAGAAATTGGGGGCTTTTATTGCTGACCTCCTAGAAATGGTAGTTTCCTAGTGGATATACGAATCCTTGGAATTCAGGATTTGTCACAGACCTGGAAGCAAATATGAAGATCAGAAAAGTCAGAGTAAAGTCAGTAATATTTATAAGCATACAGTTGGGTCCATATATATATTTGGATACGGGCACAATTTTTTTTTTTTAGGTATTTACCAAAACATATTCAAGCTATAGTTCTAAAATGGATATGGGCTGAAAGTGCACACTCAGGTTTAATTTGAGGGTATGTAGATCTAAACTGGAGGAACGGTTTAGTAAGTACAGCTCTTAAGAGTAGCCAACCCCCTTTTTTCAAGGGACCAAAAGTAATTGGACAATTGAATCAAAAGCTGTTTCATGGCCAGGTGTGGGCTACTCCTTTTTTGTTATTTCTTCATCAATTAAGCAGGGAAAAGGTCTGAAGTTGATTCTAAGTGTGGTATTTGCATTTGGAATCTATTGCTATGAACCTGCATCATGTTTTCAAAGGAGCTGTCCATGCAATTGAAACGGGCCATTGTTAAGCTTCAAAAACGGAAACAAATCCATCAGAGAGATGGCAACATTAGGAGTGGCCAAATCAACAGTTTGGTACATTCTGAGGAAAGAAGAATGCACTGGTGAGCTCAGCAACATAAAAAGGTATGGATATCCACTGAAGACAACAGTGGTGGATGATCGCAGGATCCTCTCTATGGTAAAGAAAAACCCATTCACAACATCCAGACAAGTGAAGGACACTCCAGGAGCTGGGCGTATCATTGTCAAAGTCTACAATCACGAGAAGACTTCACGAGAGCAAATATGGAGGGTTCACCACAAGGTGCAAATCATTCATAAGTCTGAAGAATAGAAAAACCAGATTAGACTTTGTCAAAAAACATCTAAAAAAAGCCAGACCAGTTATGGAAAAGCATTCTTTGTATGGATGAAACTAAAATTAATCTGTACCAGAATGACAGGAAGAAAAGTGTGGAGAAGGCTTGGAACAGCTCATGATCCAACACACGCAACGTCATCTGTAAAACATGGTGGAGGCAGTGTGATGGCATGGGCATGCATGGCTTCCAGTGGCACTGGGTCATTGGTGTGTATTGATGATGTGATAGAAGACAGAAGCAGCCGGATGAATTCTGCAGTGTTTAGAGATATACTGTCAGCCCAGACTCAACTAAATGCAGCAAAGTTCATTCGAAGGTGCTTCATAGTACAGATGGACAATGATCCAAAACACACTGCAAAAGCAACCCAGGAGCTTTTAAAAGAAAAGTGGAATATAGTGCAATGGCCGAGTCAATCATCTGATCTCAACCCAATTGAGCATGCATTTCACCTGCTGAAGGCAGAAAGACCCACAAACAAAGAACAACAGAAGACAGCTGCAGTTTGAGCCTGGCAAAGCATCAGAAAGGAGGAAGCCCAGTCTTTGGTAATGTCCATGGGTTCCAGACTTCAGGCAAAGCATCAGAAAGGAGGAAACCCAGTCTTTGGTAATGTCCATGGGTTCCAGACTTCAGGCAAAGCATCAGAAAAGCGGAAATCCAGTCTTTGGTAATGTCCATGGGTTCCAGACTTCAGGCAGTCATTGCTAGTAAAGGATTCTCAACAAAATAATTACTTTTGGTCCCTTGAAAAAGGGGGGATGGCTACCCTTAAGAGCTGTAATTCCTAAACCCTTCCTCCAATGTGGATGTACATACCCTCAAATTAAACCTGACAGTGTGCAATTTAAGTCCATATCCATTATAGAACTATAGCTTGAATATGTTTTGGTAAATACCTAAAAAAACAAAAAACAAAAACACTAAAATTGTGCCTGTGTCCAAATATATATGGACCCAACTGTATTGGTTTCAGGTCAGTGACTGACCGTATTAAAACATTTGCAGAAACAGTTGACTCCATGTTTCAGATAAGGTTTCCTTTTTTATCCATACCCTGGATGTTGTAAAAAGGAAGAGTGCCGCTCTAAACAGTTGTACCCCAAAAACGGAACTCCTTGAGGTCTAGTGCTGGTCTTCTGTCATTCATACAAAAACCTGTACATGACCAGTCACTTTAAAAGTGGAATTCCATGTTAAACCTAACAAGTCTTAAGAGTGCACCCCCACCCCATGTAACACTTATACTGACTAACGTGTGTAAGAAAGAAATATTATATACTTTCATTTTTTCAGCCAGCTCTAGTCCAGTCACGTGATCTTGATCCCTTGAGTAAGTCAGCAGCAGCTGCAGGGGAGAGGTGGGGCTGCAGACAACAGATGGGCAATAGGAGCTCCCAGTTATTCCCAGCTGTTGTCAAGTGTTCTCCTCTCCCCTGCAACTGCCGCTGGCTGACAGAGAATCATGTGACCAGGATAAAGTAAAGGAATTATGAATATGCTAAAATGACTTTGGCTGTATGTTCCAGACAGAGTTTGTCTTTGTGGAAACTTACCCAGGAAAGATGGTGTCTAGTGTAAACGGCATCTGCATTCACAAACTTCCTGCAAATCCCTCCAGAGTCGATCGCCTGATATATGATCAGTTGCATGAACAAGCTAGAGTAAGTGTTGAACTTGATTTTTAAAATTAAACTGCTTTCCTTTCCAGTAGAAATGATTTAATGAAACATTTTAATATTATGTATATGATCAACACTACACAATTTATTATTACTTCAAAATAAAGGATACTCGTTCATGTTTACAATTTAATAAAATGGCCTATATCTTCAGGGGTACGGAAAGTAGCTCACCCTCGTGGCCAGAACATACACAGCACAGTAACAATGCAATCACACTGTCTTGTATGCTCCGTTTGCAGAAAGCAGCTTATTCTACACGGAGTATATGAGTGACCATTGAGATGTGACATGTCAGCTCAGTCCAGTTCTCCTCTACTGGACTACAGAACACATTTGTGGTATGACAATGACGTGTTCGGTAGTTCAGCAGGTGAGAACTCAGGCAGAGCTGATAACACAGCTTGGGACTTCCCTGCGGAAGCTGCAAAGTTGTCAGTTCAAACAAGAAGTTGGGACCTCGGTTGATTTGTAGCAGGTTGGATAGGTATTATTTTTCATACTTACAACTTTGTAAAGAGAAAAGAGTGAAATGTGCCTTTATTGTAGGTGGGCTGTATATGTGTTCCTATTTATTTTGCTCTAACACAGACAAATTTCCCAGTAATTGCAACTAATGCTTCTGATTTGGAGCATCCTGTGCAACAAATGTGCCGTTCACGATTTCTCTGTAGGCAGCAATCAGTGCTTCTAGTAGGTATTTTCTCACAGGAATGTTTGTGGATTTGTTGGAAGATGGAAGGCTCAGAATACCTAATTGCACCCCTATCAACAATTAACAAGTTTTGCAGCAGGCCAGGGTACTTGAGCACATGGTTTGCAGAAGGGCAGATAACTGGCCGCCTTTTCTGACAGTCTGCTTGCGTTTAGGTCTTTGCCAGCTTGCATGGCTGTTCATTTTTTGAGTGGCATGTGATTGGACATACTGACTCAAGATATGGGTAAACAGCACTGGCCCTGACTGCTTATATCTTTTATGTGGTCATCATTATGAATGTCATTTTACCTTTTTCCACAGCTTGAGTTTGTCTTGTGTCTCCTAAAGTGGACATAGACCCATGCAACTTTATCCTTCAAACAGAGTCATTTGTGAATGATTTGTAGAAAGCATTATACGTGTGTCTGTGGAACAGCTTTAATTTCCTAGACCCTGTCCTCTTCTATGTAATCTGGTAAGCAGAAACTGGTGTGGCTGGGCCATGCCTGTTAAAATCTTGATCAGCTCCTGTGAGGCTGAAGAACAGTGTGTGCTTAGGCCCTGTTCACATCTCTCGTGGCGGGAACGCGTGTTTCTGCTCACAATTTTTTAGCACAATTTATATGTGTTTCTGCGTGTTGTGCACTGTCAGCCCATTAACGTGAATGATCTGCCCTATGCACGTTTGTCGCAACAAAGAAGCTTAAAGCGGAGCTCCACCCTAAAGGAGAAGTTCCGCTTTAAGCCTTTGTCCCCCGCTCCCCATTATGGATTGGCACCTTTGGGGAGCGGGTACTTGAATTTGACAGGTACCCGCTCCCACTTCAACTGCGATCACCTAGGTCCCGCAATCGTAACAGGTTGCAGAAGACTACGGGGCCATTCACAAAGAGTAGCGCTTCTCGCGCAGTGGGCACCCGCCTGTGAAGCCGCAAGCTGTCACAGCCTGGTGCCCATACTGAAGATGCTGGCACCAGGGAGAGAAGACAGCCGGTGAAACCAGCCATGGTGAGGACACCGCTGGACCGAGGGACAGGTAAGTGGCTGTATTTTAAAAGTCAGCATCTACAGGTTTTGAGCCAGGTGCATTTTTCCACGTGTTTTGCCACGTGACAGTCGTGGCAAAATTGCACTGCGTTTGGGGTGCAATTAAGAATGAATGGCACCCAAATGCACATTGTGCATTTTACTGCGATTTCAGTGTGATTTGGAATTGTGAGCAGAATAGCTCTGTTTCTGCCTGCAGTTTCAAATTGATGAGTGTGAACATGGCCTTAGGCACCATCTAATGGGTTCAGGCACTCTGCTGCTGTTAATTGGAAGTGTATGTTAAAAGGTTTGTTTTATTTTACTGATTTGCTGTATTACATCAAACAACTGTGTTAGACAGCCAAACTGTTCATGTTTACTTTGACCCTCAGTACCATTTAAAATGATACGGGGATAGTGGCTATTCACCACCTTTTTTTTTTTTTTTTTTTTTTTTTTTTTTTCTTTCTATGGCACCAGAAATCAGTGTGGGTTCAGGCTGGAACCACTGGCTGTCGGTGACAGCTGGAATCCAGCACTGAGCCGAGGAGCTAAAACAATGTGGGGGTCTGGTATTCCTCCATCCACCTCGTTTGTGTGGATGAAGGAATCTGTTGGTTTAACTATGGCCAGCTTAAAGTGTTTTAAGCCTCTGACATGAAATATGAACAAAGCATATCCCTCTATAGTGTGTACTTGTCTCAATGCAGTGCAAGTGTCATTTTTGTCTGCTGCAGGGGGTACGGGGAAGGAGTTCCAGCACACACTGCCTTTACCCTTTCTGTGTCCTGTGTGAAGGAGGAAGGCTCCCCTCTGAGCTCTGCACAGTGTAATTTTTAGCTCCCTATCCCCTGCTTTTTGAAAGCTCAGACAAGCTGTATAAATTCTGGCCTTTGAATGGCTGAAGAGAAGACTACAGGTAAATGGGAACAACTTATGTAGGGAGAATTTGTTTAACCTCTAGGTATCGCCTAAAGCCAGTCACTTCATTGTGTATATGGTTTTACAACCACTTTAAGCCTCTCGGCTACTGATTCTCCATTTTGGTTGTTATTCTGGGTGGACCCTGTTACCATTGATTTTAGTTGATATTTACCCATTTATTATCACTATTGCAATCTAAGCTAACCAGAATAGCTTGGTGAAATGCATCTTTCTTGTTTTGTGAAATGTTTACAAGGTGGTGACCCTGGTGGGTAAAATGGAGCGCTACTCCACTATGCCATTTCACGCCAACATTTCTACTGCTCTTGATTACTACCTGGAGGCGATTAACACTGTTCAAACCCGACGCAGGGAGGAGCTGTTGAACACTTCAGGGCGTCAAAAGCATAAAAGAGCTCACCCACAAGATGACAGAGGTAGGGACTGCTCTGAATCAAAACTTGTATTTATATGAGACTATCCTAGAATACAGAGGTATATAGGAGGATAAAAAACATTGACAATCACATAAAGCTTTATGTATTTGTTGTGCTTTCTGGTTTATTATTACAGGTACTTGTATAGCACCGTCAGTTTTACGCAGCGCTTTACATATATATTTGTACATTCACATCAGTCCCTAACCCTCAAGGGGTGTACAATCTAAAGTTCCTAACTCGCATTCATACATATTAGGGCCAATTTAGACAGGATGGCTGTGGACACTGATGAGGGGAACCTGGTGAGTCTCTGCTGTGGGGATCACTGAGGATGTGATAACACAAGATGTGATGTCAGTCTGTGTATAAAAAAAAAAACGCAGATGAAAACTGATGTCAACGTGCATAACAACTGAGTGAAACGCACATGAAAACTGATGTAAACCCGTGTCAAACTAAATCTGCATGCTTTTACCATCCATTTTTATGCACGAATGGTATGAACAAATCACACATCATAGCTACCCATTTGCTAATTTGTCAAATATATGTTTTGTTGAATTGCATTGAATCTTGCTGACCGTATAAGACAGCAGGCCAGATAGTTTTACAAAGTTTTGAGCCTGGATGACTTTCTTATTGGTAGGTGAATTGGCTCCTGTCTAAATTGGCCCTAGTATGTGTATGTATGAATGTGAGTTAGGGACCTTAGATTGTACGCCCCTTGAGGGTTAGGGACTGATGTGAATGTACAATATATGTGTGTGTGTGTATATGTATATATATATATATATATATATATATATATATATATATATATGCGTATGTATGTAAAGCACTGCAAAAAATATAAGTACCTGTAATAAATAAATATTAGAGACATCCAAGCCTACTAAGCTCATGTACAGGAACTCTAGTGAGAAGAAACTCTTTAGCATCACACTCAGCATTCCCAATTGCATGCATTGATAACATGCATCAGTGCCTTTCTTGTGAGTTCATATTATTATTCAGTATTATTATTCAGTATTTATAAAGCGCCAATAGTTCGCTCAGCGCTGTACATTACAAAGGGGGACAGAACATGTGACAGAACAACACCAATACAATGCAAAACATGAGGGGATCGAGGGCCCTGCTCTTTCAAGCTTACAATCTAGGAGGGAGGGGATGGTGGCACAGGAGGAGATAGCTGTGGGGGATGGAGTGGTAGGAAGAGTGGAGGAGGTCGGCAAGTTAGCAGGGGGCGGGGTAGGCTTCCCTGAAGAGATGGGTTTTCAGGGTGCGCCTAAAGGAGAGGAGAGTAGGTGATAATCTGATGGGTTGGGGCAGGGAGTTCCAGAGGATGGGTGACACCCTGGAGAAGTCCTGGAGGCGGGCATGGGAGGAGGAGACCAGGGAACTAGAGAGAAGGAGGTCTTGTGAGGAGCGGAGTGTGCGTGCTGGGCGGTACTTGGATATTAGGTCAGTGATGTAGTTCGGGGCAGTATGGTGGACAGCTTTGTACGTCAGTGTTAGGATTTTGAATTTGATCCGTTGCGCAATCGGAAGCCAGTGGAGGGATTGGCAGAGGGGGGTGGCGGAAACGGAGCGGTTGGAAAGGTGAATGAGTCTGGCAGCCGTATTCAGGATGGACTGAAGCGGGGATAGCCAGCGGCGAGGCAGGCCAGTGAGGAGGGAGTTGCAGTAGTCGAGTCGCGATATGATGAGGGAGTGGATGAGCTGTTTAGTGGTTTCTGGAGTTAGGAACGTGCGGATTTTGGCGATGTTGCGGAGGTGGAGTCTGCATGAGTTTGTTAAAGAGTGGACTTGGGGCTGGAAGGATAGGTTGGAGTCCAAAATGACACCAAGTACTCTGGCCTGCGGGGCGGGTTTGATGGTGGCGTTGTTGGACATGATGGAGAAGTCAATGGGGGGTGGTGTCCGGGCTGGAGGGAAGACAAGAAACTCGGTTTTGGAGAGGTTCAGTTTAAGGAAGTGGAGCGACATCCAGTCTGATATGTCGCTCAACAGGTGTGTGATTCGGGCGGAGACCGAGGGGGTGAGGTGGGGGGTTGAGAGATAGATTTGTGTGTCGTCGGCATAGAGGTGGTAGTTGAAGCCGTGAGAGTGTATGAGTTGGCCAAGGGAGGAGGTGTAGATGGAGAAGAGAAGGGGCCCGAGGACAGAGCCTTGGGGGACCCCAACAGAGAGGGGGAGTGAGAGGGAGGTGGTGGCATTATAGGTAACGCTGAAAGAGCGTTGTGACAGGTAGGATGAGAGCCAGGAGAGAGCAGAATCTCTGAGGCCGAGGGAGTGTAGTTTTTTGAGGAGGAGGGGGTGGTCGACTGTGTCAAAGGCCGCAGAGAGGTCAAGGAGTAGGAGCACTGAATAGTGGCCATTAGCTTTGGCGGTTAGCAGGTCGTTGGAGAGTTTGAGTAAGGCAGTTTCGGTGGAGTGTAGGGGACGGAAGCCGGACTGTAGGGGATCGAGGAGGTTGTTGTCGTTGAGGTGAGAGCATAGGCGGGCGTAGACTAGGCGCTCGAGGAGTTTAGATGTAAATGGGAGCAGGGAGATGGGTCTGAGGTTGTTCGGGTCATTGGGGTCCAGGGAGGGCTTTTTAAGTATGGGGGTGATGTGTGCATGTTTCAGAGGGGAAGGGAAAGTGCCGGAGGAGAGGGAGAGATTGAAGATGTGGGTGAGGGAGCGTAGGATGGAGGGGGAGGGAGGTTGTAGGAGTTGTGTGGGGATAGGGTCAAGGGGGCAGGTGGTGAGGCGGGCATCAGAGAGGATCTTGGAGACTTCTTCGATGGTAGTAAGGTCAAAGGTGCGGAGTGTTGGGGGAGCTTCAGTATGAGGAATGTAGGGTGGGGTGGGAGAGGAGGTCAGAGCAGTGGTGGGGCCGTGGGAGAGGGGTGTAGAGGGGGTAGCTGAGTGAGGGGGAAGGGGGTTGGAGGGAGTTTGAGCAGCGACGAAGTCCCTGTGGGTTATGTCGAGGGGGAGGGGGGATGAGGGGGTAGCTGTGTGAGAGGGGACGGGTTGAGAAGGCGTGTGAGTTGCGGCAATGTCCTTGCGAATTGTGTCAATCTTGTTTTTGAAGTGATTGGCAATCTCAAGGGCAGTGAGTGAGGTGCTGGGTGGAGGTGGGGGTGGCGAGAGTAGAGAGTTGAAGGTGGAGAAGAGTCGGCGAGGATTGGAGGAGAGGGCCTTGATGAGGGTCAGGAAGTAGGCTTGATTGGCAGTATGGAGGAAGGAGGTGTAGGTGTGGAAGGCAGATTTGTATCGGGTGAAGGCTTGTTGGGATTTGGTTTTGCGCCATAGTCGCTCCAGGGCACGACTGTGTCGTTTGAGGGTTTTGGTGTGATCAGTCTGCCAGGGATGGAGCGGTCGGGGTCTGATGTTGCGTGTGGTTAAAGGCGCTAGTGAGTCAAGGGCTGTTGACAGCGCATTGTTGTAGGCGGTCATAGCCAAGTCGGGGCAGGACAGGGGGAGGATGCTGTCATGGAGTTGATCAACTGCGGAGTGGAGGGAGGCAGGGTTAAGGTTGCGGAGGTTACGGCTGGTAGTAGTGTGACATTTGGAGGGGTAGGCGTTGGAGGATGAGGAGATAGAGAAGGTGATCAGGTTGTGGTCAGAGAGAGGGAAGGGGGTGTTAGTGAGGTTGTGGGGAGCGCAGCGGTTGGAGAAGACAAGATCAAGGTCAAGTGTAATGTGAGATGTTTATTGGTATCACTCATGTTCAGGTGTCATGTCTCCCAGCAAACTGATACTTGCCAAAGGGGTAGCAAAGGACTTGGTGTCAGTAAAAGTCACAACACATGTATTAAAGAAGCTGTATGTCTGTAGTATAGTACTTGGTGGACTACAGTTCTGCCACTTTTCAGATTTACTGCTGCCATTGGATGTTATAGTTGTGCTGCAGTTTCCACATTTTACCATTGGATGGTGATGAAATATAAACTGGGACACACACACCCCTGCATTTAACTACATATACGTTCCGTGCAAGGTATCTATTATAGATGTTTGATTTCCAAGAATTGTAGCGAAGAATGTTTCCTGATTTCTCCTTAATCTGAAAAATCTTTCAGCATTATTATAAATGTAATGTTTCATTTCATATAAAGGAAATTGCTCTGTTTTCTCCTACCTCCAGATGTCTATGCCCTTGCCAACGCAATCAGGGAGATGACTGTGGCGACTCGAAAAGTGCGCACGGTGCTGTGGTGTGCTCTGCAGATGGTTCTGCCTTTCCTCCCTGGGAAAGCCTAAAGGCTAAAGACAAATTTCCCATAATACAGCACTCAGGTTTTATCAAGATATACTTTTGAAATGCTTTGCAGTTACTCTATTTTTTTTTTTTTTTTTTAATGAGGAGCTTTTGAAATTTTACTGATGTTCTGAAGTTCCTTTTGCAGAAACTATTAGTATATTTCAATGAAAACACCAGGCATTTATTCCTCATATGCTTTTAGATTGGCTTTAATAACATTTTCTGTAAGAGGAGAGAATGATACTAACAATTAATGCACATTTGCATTTAGCGCTTCAGAATGGAGCAACAGCTTTGCATTAAGGTAGTCCTCTCCAGATTTTATACCTTAAGCGGAGTTCCACCTGGAAAAAAAAAAAATATAACTGTAACTGCTGACTTTTAAAATGCAGCCACTTACCTGTCCCTCGGTCCAGCGGTGTCCTCACCACCGCTGGTTTCACCGCCCGTCTTCTCTCCCTGGCGCCAGCATCTTCATTGTGGGCACCTGGCTGTGACAGCTTGCGGCTTCACAGCCAGGTGCCCACTGTGCATTTGCGAGAAGCGCTGCGCTTTGTAAATGGCCCCGTAGTCTTCTGGGACCTGTCACGTGTCCCAGAAGACTACGGGGAGGGAGGACAATTTCTGCTTCCTATCACCTTAGGCGACCGCAGCGGGAGTGGGTACCTGTCAAATTCGGGTACCCGCTCCCCTAAGGTGCCAATCCTTAATAGGGAGCGGGGGACAAAGGCTTTAAGCGGAACTTCCCCTTTTGGGTGGGGGCTCCGCTTTAACCTTTTCTTCCCTTCCCCTCCAATGCCAAAGAAGTACCCTGCCTTTCCAAGTATGGAAAAGCACGATTCACTCTGATAGCATTTGGCCAATCAGTCTTATGGGGAGTCCATAACCTTGTGTAGGAATTGCTTCATTCCCAGTAGCTGAACAGATGGTAGATGCGGGGGTGAAAGAAAGGTAAGTTCATGCTGCTGGGGAGGGAGGAATTACAAGTGAACCTCTTGCTTTGCTCCACGTGGACAAGGCAGAGAGTCACATTAAGGCCTTACATTCATTTTTTAATTTGTTTTTTTAGAGTATGTATTACTTGAGAATATGCTTTAATGCTTTGGAAGTATCTTCATATTGCAAAGATCATTGTGGATGGTGCACAGAATAACCAGCAAACATAGAAATCTATTTAAAGCATCAAAGTATTTATTCATTAAATTTCTCAAAACTATTCTCACAACCCACAAATTTCTGGGTGGTATTCATTCTTAATATACAGAATACCACAACCCAAATGAATTTTAATGTGTTGTCTCTTGAAACCCTGAGAACTGTCAGCTTAAACCATATACGTTGGTCAGTTCTGAAGGGTTAGAGCCCCAAGTGTAGGGGTGTTTAATTTTGACTTCGATTTTGACGAGACAGCCATTTTAAGACAAAGGAATCCCCATCATGTAAACTTAATGGAGAAATATAGTGGGAAAAGCAGGATTCATCTGCAACTGTGGCAAGTTTGCAGTTATTGTAGCCCAAGTGTAGGGATCTCACCAACAACATCTGCTTTAAAAATGAGAAATCTGAAACAGGCAGGTGAGTCATTGCACTTGTGTTTAACCAAACACTAGATAATGTGTTCGGATGGAAGCTCTATTCATATGTGATCCAAATCATTCAGAATAAACAAACAGTACCTGATTGGAGCAGCTGCAACATCAGATTTCACAAGCAGTAGGCAGTGCAATTGAAGTCTGTAATCGCAGCCCTTTTTTAAATGGACAGCTATGGGGTTGAGTCAGTAGTACATAGGTGATTTTCCTATAGGGTGCCCTTACATGGATGTGGAAAGCCTGCATCATTACATCTACCACACTCCTCTAACCACAACAGCTCTGAGTACATCACCTACCAGAGTTCCATGAAACCAACTGTTACTTTTGCTGACATTCAGCATGCCTTACAATGTATTACAGACAAGGGTAGAAGAACATGGACAGCCAGTGATGGTTGTGAGAGCCAGTGAAGAGTGGGTGTGAAGGTCTTATATCATCACGCCCATGTGAAGACACCCCTCTGCGCAGACTTTTCCTAGAAGAGTAGTGCTGCTTAACTGCATTTACCTTTTTTAAAATATTTGACAAGTAAGCAAGGACACTGCTCATAACACACGTATATATGAGGGGTCTTCAAAACATTTCTGCACTTTTTACAAGAATATAGAACACCTTTTTTTTTTTTTTTCTGTTATTTTTAGTGTGTATAGAAATTGCAATATTTTAGGTCTAATTAAACTCTCATTGTAAATCAACTAAATACAGGGGTTAGACAAAAAATGGAAACACTACATGATTTGCAGGTGTGAAAGTGATATGTTTTGCATTGAAAGCGAAAGTGATGTTAGTCTTTTGCCTTCACTGTGTGATCAGGCACGTAGCTAACAGGTGGGAAGCCTCACTTTCATCATTCACTTCCTGCGCTGCTGGTAATTCCGAGTTGTGTCGGAGCTTACTGAGCTTCAGAGGGAAAATTGTTGGTGCCTCTATAACTCAAGTTGCCAATTTGCTGTGATGCGAGGTACAGTATCAAAGGTTTTTATGGCATATAGTTTCCCAGGAGAATGTTGTCTGATGAGCGTAAGCGCAGTCGAAAATGTCAGCTGACTGAAAGAGCGACAAAAGGACATTGCACAGGATTGTGACCCGGAATAAGAAAACTGCAAAAGTGACAGCAGAGTTCAATCTCAGTCTTCATGGGACTCAGTCTTCATAGGACTGAGATTGAGCTCTGCAGTCACTTTTGCAGCAGTTGTTTGTGCAGGATTGTGACTTGGAATAAGAAAACTGCTGCAAAAGTGACTGCAGAGCTCAATCTCAGTCCTATGAAGATTGAGTCCCATGAAGACTGAGATTGAGCTCTGCTGTCACTTTGGCAGGTTTATTATTCTGGGTCTCAATCCTGCGCAATGTCCTTTTTGTCTCTTTCGGTCAGTTCACCGTGTCAACTGCACTTGTGCTTCTCAGACATTTTTCTTGAAACTATATAGTCATAACCTTTGATCCTGTATCTCGTGACACCGCAAATAAATTGGTAACCTCTGTCACAAAGGCACAGCGGAAGTAAAAGAATGTTACATCACTTCCGCTTTCAATGCCATCATTTTCACACCTGCCAATCGTAGTGTTTCCATTTTTTGTTTAACTCCTGCACATTCCAAGAACATCAAAACAAAAAGGTGTGTAACACTGTATAGTTCGTTTCCATTTCAAAGCCTATCCCCTGCCAGCATGAAGGGCCAGAGAACAGCCTTTGCTCTCTGTAAAAGTAGTGGTCTCTGTGCAGCTCTGACACAAAGGGGTTTATTTACTAAAGCTGGAGAGTCCAAAATCAGACTTCCTTCTGCATAGAAACCAATCAGCTTCTAACCTCAGCTTGTTCAATGAAGCTTTGGCAATGAAACCTGGAAGCTGATTGGTTACTATGCAGAAGGGAGTCTGATTTTGGACTCTCCAGCTTTAGTAAATAAACCCCAAAAGGTCCTCCTTTTTGCAGCATTCTGGCTGGGGACAGGCTTGTTTACTCAAGCTGTGGCTGATTTAAAAAAAAAAATGGATAAGATTTGTACCCAGAATGTGTCTTTAGATGATTTAACCTGAAAGCTCAAATGGAACTTTTTATTCATGCAAGCAGCATTCCTTATCAGTGGGCACTATATGAGCAGTTTTTTGGCCAGTTTACTGAAGAACTGCCTATACCCAACGCATATATAATGCTGACGTTGCAAAGTTGTGTGTTTTTTATTTTTTTTGGGGGGGGGGGTTGTGTGTGTGTGTGAGAGCACTTTAGTTTGAGGAACAATTTTAGTTAAAGTAGTATGATCAAATGTAGTTTTGCACTTTTGTGTAAAGAATTGGCTATACCTGTAGAAAGTTTTATAGATTGCTACCTAAATCTGTTAAGTTTAATGTAAAGGTTATTTTATGTATTGAATAGCGCTATGGACATTTTCTAATGGAAAAAAAATAAATAAATGTTTTGGTTAAACAGCAACCAACCTGGCTCCCAGATTTCCTTTGAGTATTGGCACAGTAATATAAAAGAGAAAAAATATGAGGAGTATGGCTTTCCTTTTTTGTCCAGCTTACTCCTATTCCCTGTGAGCTGCTGATATATACAAATCTTTCAAGCCCGCTGAATAGGGCACCCTTTCTGTTAAAATCAAAGTAAATACCTGTGGGATGGGCTACAGTATTCTTTGGATTTTTATGCTGACAATCTTGTCAGGATCCACACCTTTCCTTCAGCTGAGTGATGTCATCTCTGGGCTGTCTGCTCACTCCCAAGACTTCCCACATTACAGCTTCTCTCCCCTTATGACACAGCTTGGATTGAATTCTCTTACAGACACCCCCAATCTGCACACTGTGTAGCTGGATGGTATGCTGCACAGCTGTTTTTATGTGGGAATTTAACCGGTCAAAACTGCAGTATAGCAGGCAGCTACACAGTGGGGGAGAGTTACTAAAATTACTACACAAAAAAATCTGGTGCAGCTGTGTATAGTAACCAATCAGCTTCTAACTTTTAGCCTGTTCAATTAGGCTTTGACAATAAAACCTAGAAGCCAGTTAGTTACTATGCTGCAGATTCTGAATGAACCAGCTTTAGTAAATGTTCCCAAGTGTATAGATAGAGGCTGTCTGTAAGATAATCTAAACTATGTGCCTTGTGAGCGGGGGAGCTTTGCTGCCTGTGCCCAGGGATGAGAGGAGGGGTTCAATGGGCACAGCATCCATGAAGGATGGGAGGCACAGCCCTCCCAATACCGCTCCCTAGATCCAGTTGTACCTATACCACTTGTGTCGGTTTCCAATTTTATGCAGAAAAATGGCACTGTGCCTGTTCACCAAGCACAACCATATCTCCCAGTGAAGGAAGGACAGAAAAATGGTATGGATTGCTGAAGTTGTAACTGCCCTCTGTAAATGTTCAAACACCAGACTGATACTGGGACCTAGATGATAGATGAAATGCCCCTGCTGGAAAAACAAAAGTAGTGAGTAAAGAAATAACAGCTGACTTTTGATTATGGTAATATTTAATTATTTAGCCTTTCCCATACTTCTCCTTTTAATAAAATACTATTGGCGTAAGGTTAAGTAGAACTGAATTTAAATTTGAAAAATTATTAGCAGATAGTGTTATACCAGAAGAGACCTACAGTGAGGAACAGAAGTATTTGAACACCCTGCAATTTTGCAAGTTCTCCCACTTAGAAATCATGGAGGGGTCTGAAATTTACATTGTAGGTGCATTCCCACTCTGAGAGACAGAATTTAAAAAAAAATTCAGGAAATCACATTGTATGATTTGTAAAGAATGTATTTGTCTTGCACTGCTGAACATAAGTATTTGAACACCTAAGAAACAGCAAGAATTCTGGCTCTCAAAGACCAGTTACTGTGCCTTTAAAAAGTCCATCTCTACTCCACTCATTAATCTAACTTAGTAGCACCTGTCTGAGCTCTTTAAAGATACCTGTCCACCCCACAGTCAGATGCCAACTACTACCATGGGCAAGACCAAAGAGCTGTCAAAAGACACCAGAGACAACATTGTGGACCTCCACAAGGCTGGAAAGGGCTACGGGGCAATTGCCAAGCAGCTTGGTGAAAATAGATCAACTGTTGGAGCAATTGTTAGAAAATGGAAGAGGCTAAAGACGACTGTCAGTCTCCCTCGGACTGGGGCTCCATGCAAGATCTCACCTCGTGGGGTATCACTGATGATAAGAAAGGTGAGGAATCAGCCCGGAACTACAAGGGAGGAGCTGGTCAATGACATGAAGAGAGCTGGGACTGCAGTTTCACAGGTCACTGGCGGTAGAACACTACCCCGTCATGGTTTCAAATCATGCATTGCACAGAAGGTTCCCCTGCTCAAGTCATCACATGTCCAGGCCCATCTGAAGTTTGCCAATGACCATCTGGATTATCCAGAGGAGGCATGGGAGAAAGTCATGTGGTCAGATGAGACCAAAGTAGAACTTTTTGGTCTAAACTTCACTTGTCGTGTTTGGAGGAAAAAGGATGAGTTGCATCCCAAGAACACCATCCCTACTGTGAAGCATGGGGCTGGTAACATCATGCTTTGGGGGTGCTTTTCTGCGAAGGGGACAGGACGACTGCACTGTATTAAGGAGAGGATGAATGGGGCCATTTATTGTGAGATTTTGAGCAACAACCTCCTTCCCTCAGTCAGAGCATTGAAGATGGGTCGTGGCTGGGTCTTCCAACATGACAACGTCCCGAAGCACACAGCCAGGATAACCAAGGAGTGGCTCCGTAAGAAGCATATCAAGGTTCTGGAGTGGCCTAGCCAGTCTCCAGACCTAAATCCAATAAAACATCTTTGAAGGGAGCTGAAACTCCGTGTTGCTCAGCGACACCCCCGAAACCTGACAGATCTAGAGAAGATCTGTGTGGAGGAGTGGGCCAAATCCCTGTTGCAGTGTATGCAGACCTGGTCAAGAACTGCAGGAAACGTTTGACCTCTGTAATTGCAAACAAAGGCTTCTGTACCAAATATTAACACTGATTTTCTCAGGTGTTCAAATACTCATGTTCAGCAGTGCAAGACAAATAAATTCTTTAAAAATCATACAATGTGATTTCCTGAATTTTTTCTTTTAATTCTGTCTCTGAGTGGGAATGCACCTACAATGTGAATTTCAGACCCCTCCATGATTTCTAAGTGGGAGAACTTGCAAAATTGCAGGGTGTTCAAATACTTCTGTTCCTCACTGTATACATGTCTCTCCTGACATCCCCTTCTTTATGCCAACTTTGTTTTTTTTCTGTAATTGTACACTGACTGCTGTGGAGTTAATAGAACCAGAAACAACCTCTCCTGTGCTCTAGAATAAGGGTGGATGGATGGAACCAGAACTTGAAAAATTCAACCACCAATGCATATAGGGTTGTGCAGCTCTAAACAAGGCTGGGGAAACCTGACCAGTACTGCAAAGTGAAACAAGAAAGTGCTCCAACCTTGTGCCTTACCTCCAGTAAACCATAATTTCATCAGAGCTCTAATGAAGAAGGGATGCCCTTTGAAATGTGTCAGCTGTACTCTGAGTGTCAACCCTACGATGTGACTTCCACAGGCTTCACATTTCTATAGTTCCTTTGAGGACTTACATGCTTGATTTACTTTGTCGTTTGTGAGTATCATTCTGAATTTAATAAAATTATGGTTTACTGAGGTAATGCGCAAGGTTGGTGCGCTTTCTTTGTTTCATTTTGCTGTGGAGTTAAAACCTGGTGCTGGCATGATACAAGCCCTGTGTGTATGGGAGTCATGTAATCTGTGGCCAGCTAATGGCTGAAAACAGAGGACTCCGGACCTGAAAAAGATGGCATTGAGGGGTGCACAGCATGACAAGTTCCTAGTTCTGTACAGTTCCACTTGAAAGCTGGACTCCAGCCAAAAAAAACCCCACAAACCTGAATGTGGCTCTTTATTAATGCATCAGTTTTTTCATTTATAATACAAGCAGAATAAATACTCATTTGACGTAGTATGAGACTTGCACTATAGACCTCAGATTGGTAAAAGGAAGAGGCCACACAGCAGAAACACTGAACCTACTAGAGGGCCATCTTTAGCCCCTTGACCTCCAGAAGGTTTACCCCCTACATGAGCAGGAAATGTTTTGCTATTTAGCACTGTGCTTCTTTAACTGACAATTGCTGTCATTCAACACTGTACCCAAATGACATTTTATAATTTTTTTTTTAACACAAAGAGGGAGGATAGCCAAAGTGGATAGTGTCACAGGAAAACCTGTGTAACATACTGTGCTCACCCCCAGGAAAATGTCACCTGCAGTTTAGCTGTGATGCGTCCAATGAGGCTGTCAACTAGCTGAGGGGTTGTCAAAGCCTAATTAGGATTGTATCAGTGTGATGGGGGAAAAAAAAAACCAATGAAATCCTAAAAATGAGGCTGAAGGTAAATCAATCCAAGCATACAATATACATCTAATCAATGATTAAAAACCTGCAGACAGTGAAAAAGCAATATGGATTTAATGTCAACAGGCAGGTAGCCCAGATTTAAAAACAGTCCAAAAAGCTGCTATAACCAAGAGGGTGGTGCTGCTGATCTGTGTAAAAGGAGAGAGGAGTACACACCCCAACAGTGTACCATGCATAAGAGAGTTTAATGGACAAAGTAAACTCAATGGTTGCACGCCAAAAAATGGTGGGGTATAGAGGCTTGTCAGGTGGCTTGGAGGATAATTCCAGCGTCAGGATCCCAGATCCCTGCCTTGACCATGGGCTGAAGTTGACATGACACTGCTGGCAGAGATGGATGGCAAGGTCTGGAGTCCAAAAGCCTCCTGTTGTGTACACCAATCAATATACAGAGATGCATTTCAAAGCTATCCTGCTTCTTTATCAACCCAGCAGGTTGACAAGCCTTTATACCCCACTGCTGTTTGGAAGTGCAACCATTGAGTTTACTTGTCGTTTTAGTGCATGCGACACTATGGGATGTGCACGCCTCTCCTTGTTTTTCACAGAATTTGATTACCCCTGGGGTTTTTTTATTGCCTGTCAAAAAATACCAAAAGTTTTCAAAAAAATTCTTAAAATTTTGAAAATCTTCATAAATGTAGGCCAAAATATAGTCTGCTACATTTCTTTGGTAAAAATAACCCAAATCTGTACAGTACAAGGGGTGTTTCAAGTCAAACCAAGACTTCATTTTACAGGTATAAAAAGGAATGCTAGTGTGGCAGTAGTCAGTGACAAGTGTGTCCTATTACTGATGGGTGGCGCACATGTCGAGATGGCAGACAATAGTGTGTGGTGAGGTTTCTTGTGAGTGAAGGCCTAAAACCAGATATCTACAGAAGACTTCAAGCACAGTAGGTGATGAGACTCAGCTGCAGTAAGATATTTGAATGGTGTAAACGTTTCAAAGGTGGCTGTATGTCCATCAGTGACTATCCCAGCCCATAACAGTCATTCCTGTGAACATTCAACGTGTGGAACGCCTGATCCTGGATAATTGATGCATAATCTGTCGTGAAATTGCACAAGAGACATCTTCCTGTGGGAACAGTCCACACGATGATGACGAAGTGAAGAATGCTGTCCTAAGATGGTTCAGGCGTACTGAAAAGTCTTTCTATGCCAAAGCAATCCAGGCATTAAACTCTGGGCTAAGTGTATAAATGTAGCAGGGGATCATGTCAAAAAATAAGTGCAGTTTCCAGTCCTTGAACTTTGTTGTTTTTTTTATTATATAAACTCAGAGTCCCAGTTTGACTTTGAACGCCCCTCATATTTAGTCTGTGTGAAAGTTTGAAAATATATCAGTGCTAATGCACTGATGGCCTCTCATTTCTTGAGGCCCTAAAATGCTAGGATTGTAAAAACACCCCCCCCCCCCCCCCCAAAAAAAAAACCTTTTTGGAAAGCAGACACTCCAGGGTATTTAGTAAGCGGCTTGGTGAGTTGTAATATTTTGTTAAATACTTTTTTTTTTTTTTTCTTACATGCTGTCACCAGGGTAGTGCAGCAGCATCATGTAACTGATGTGGTGGTGATCAGGGACTGGACTGGTGATAGTATGTTAAAAAAAAAAAAAAGTATTTACATTTTTTAACTTTGTAAAGAAAAAAAAAATACTGTAATTCAGGGTCACCAGGGATTTGTTTTTTTTTTCTGCATTGTTATTGCGTATAACAGTTATGATCACTGTTATAAGCAATAGTCTTAACTGTCATGAATTTTGAGGATGAATTTCTCCACAGTGCCTGCAGCTACAGCAATTTATTTACTGCTTAAAGCTGGCCATACACTATACAATTTTCTGTCCAATTTGCTTTAGATTTACCTTCAACTATGTAGTGCAAGAGCCTGCCTAATTGGATACAATTGAAAGTGTTAGGTTTGACCTATTATATGGTTTTTGGTAAATCTAAAGAAAATTATATAATGTATGGCCAGTCTAAGTATATGTAAAACTACATTATTAACAAAATGTCACAGCTGCACTTGAGGCAGGATCCACCCTCCATTCCCTCAAAACAAAGACATTTAGACCCAGCACAATGGTCAGTGTTTTATTTGATAATTTATAAATATTGTCAGTGCAGAAGAAAAAAAAAGCCCTATGATTAAGCAGGTCAACCCTCTATGGATGGAGGCCTACTGTTCATGTTCCAGGCTGGTCCTGTAGAAAATCACATTATTTTGATCTCATTAGTAAATTTTTTAAAAATCTATTCCCTGACTGGCTTTCATTCACGACAGCTTGCTTACTACTGTGATTGGCTACAGCTAATCGCATGGTACAGGCACCATGGGATAGCTGTGGGCCAATCAACAGTAAGCATGCTGCCATCAATGGAAGCCATTCATGACCATTTTGCGTACGTGTAATCACTACGATTGGTCATAGTGATCCCACGTTCGCAGGCAGGTACAGAACACCATGACACTGCGTGTCCCAATACGCATATGCTGAATGATGTACTGTTACATCACTTAGTCTGGGGCTGCCGTCTGCAATACATGTACTGTGGGTGGACAGCAAGTGGTTAAGCAGCTCTGCTTCACCCTCCTAGCACTTGCTCGAAAAAAAGTTACCTTCCCATCATGTGGGGAATGCCAACTGTCACATTGCTTTTAGGTCTCATTCACATATGTGCAGAAAAACTGATGTGCAGATTTCACTTGCAAAGACATCAGTTTATATGGATGCGGCAATGAGTTTTATACATGTTGCAGATTCCTGCGCAGAAAAAAAATCTGCACATGATATTAGTGATGTGCTTTGAAGAGGGAACATAGAAAACTATTGATTTTGTTGTGCCCTAGCAGAAAAACCGATGTCTCTGCACCATGGTGTGAACAAGGCCTAACTCAGCTGGCTGGTGTCACTGAACATGTGCAGAATTCTGGCAGCTGCAGATCAAACAGAGGCTAAGATGACAGCTTCCTTGACTGAAAAGGATAGGACGGTTTAGTTCTGCTGTAGAGTTATTATTGGGAGGGAGAGCAGGGTGAGCCAAGTCACTGCCAGGAAGAGTGAGGAGGGTTTGCTCAGATGCTGAATCACAGCACCATGGGTGGGTTTAAGCTAACCTGGAGATGAACTCCAGTGCTACTGTGAATTTTGAGGATGAATTTCTCCACAGTGCCTGCAGCTACAGCTTATTTACTGCTTAAGAATATGTAAAACTACATTTAACAAATATGTCACAGCTGCACTTGAGGCAGGATCCACCCTCCATTCCCACAAAAAGACATTTAGACCCAGCACAATGGTCAGTGTTCAGGGCAGTGTTTTATTTGATAATTTACAAATGTATAAATATATTGTCAGTGCAGAAAAAAAGGAGCCCTATGATTGAGCATGTCAACCCTCTATGGATGGAGACCTACTGTTCATGTTCGAGGCTGGTCCTGTAGAAGACCACAACATTATTTTGATCTCATTAGTACATTTTGTAATCATCTTTCCCCTGACTGGTTCTTCCTAGGTTGCTCCTTTATTCATGTGTAAAGTGGAATTTGGCAACTTCAGTTATTAAAATGTTCAGCAACAAGATCCACCAGAGGTGAGAGAAACTCAGATCTGAGACTCCCTAGCAGAATACTGCTGTAGAGGTTGTGTCCAATTCTGCAGCCACCCAACCCGCCCGTAACAAAGTCTGTAGCAAAGCCACCTTATCGTTTGCGTTCTCCTTTTTGTGTGCGTTTCTTCTCCTTATCCTTGCGGTCCACTTTGGCTTGTTTGTCCTTCTCCCGTTGCTGTTTATCTTGTTCTTTTTTCTTGCTGGAAGCCTCCCGCATTGCATCACGTTCCTGCTTCCTTGCGTTGACTATGTCTTCTAAATTGGTGTTCTTGAATAATGCTGGACACTAGTTAAAGGCTCAATAAAAAGGTTTCTTGTACAGAAAACAAAACTTCAGAAAAGGCAAAAACAACAGATCTAGAGGTTTATGTAGACAAGCGTCCTACCTGCTGTTAAAAGACCTTATTTGTTAGCCATTTTTTTTTTTTAAATTCCTGCTAGCTCCTACTACAGAACAAGTTAACATTACCGACATCATCCTCTGGGTAGAGGAATGTAGCACTCACTCTGCCACCATCTCCCCACTACTGCTCCTGCACAGGAAAGAGTCACATGGAACCCACCTGCAAGCTGTGGGGTAAAAAGCCTGCAAAACCTTCGGCAAAGCCTCAGCATGAAGGTACTTTCCCCACGATCCAAAGCTACAGCTGTACTTTTTGCACTGCAGCTCCCATAAAGGAAAGCAATTCTGTCATTTACCCTCCCTTTCCTCTCTCCTTTTGCATTCACAGAACGCCTTGTATTTTATTATCATGCCTGCAGTATGGCTTTGCAAAGCTGAGATATACTGGTAGTAGAAGAGAGGATTCTGAATTGGCCTACAGCTTACAAAGCCATCCACAACACTTCCCCTAGCTACATCACCAACCTCATCCACAGATATTATTTCAGGTACTTATATAGTGCTGTCAGTTTACGCAGCGCTTTACACATATATATATTGTACATTCACATCAGCCCCTAACCCTCAAGGGGCGTACAATCTAAGGTCCCTAACTCACATTCATACATACACATACTAGGGACAATTTAGACTGGAGCCAATTCACCTACCAGCATGTCTTTGGTGTGTGGGAGGAAACCGGAGTACCCGGAGGAAACCCACGCAAGCACAGGGAGAACATGCAGGAGACACCATGGTCGTTAATTGAACCCATATCGCCCACTCCGCTCCTCCCATGATATCCTCTCAAGCTCCCTCATCACCTCCTCCCACACTCGCCTCCAGGACTTCTCCAGAGCCTCTTCCATCCTCTGGAACTCCCTACCACAGCATGTCCGGTCAGCCCCCACCCTGTCTGCCTTTCGGCGATCTTTGAAAACTCACTTCTTTTCAGGGAAGCCTACCCCACCTCCACCTAAGAACTGTACTTGAATCACCTCCACCAGATCATCCCCCGCAGCTATCACCTTTTGTATCACCTCCCCCTTCCTTTAGATTGTAAGCTCCACGAGCCGGGCCCTACTATTCCTTCTGTACTGAAATGTATTGTAATTGTATTGTCTCCCGTTATATTGTAAAGCGCTGCGCAAACTGTTGGCGCTATATAAATCCTGTATAATAATAATAGTGTTTAAATCTTGTATAGCCGAAAGATGAACGGCTTTCAGTATCCCTCAATACACTCCTAGAAAAGGATTTTACGGTGAGTAGAAATATCCTAGTTTTCTATGCTTTCACTTCTAGATTACTAAAACTGCAATAAAACAGACAGGAAAACTTCTGAAACGCACACAACACAGACCAAAAAATAAAAATGTAAAAAGAGCTTTTATATCGGTTGATGCCCTGTTCTTGTTTTAACAGCTCTGAAAACTTCTCACCTGAAGCTGCCAATAGAGGTCAAAAACTGCGTTTACAGAAACCTTCAGGTCCAGTTTTATCAGGAAAGCCAGTTAGGTTTCAGCCATGTTATATTTTCATAATTATTTCCCCAGGTAAGCCTCAGCCAGCAGGTAACTCATATATATGAGATTGTCTAGCAAAAAACAACTGGATTAGGACCTTCACACTAAGGCTCCATGTACACTGCAGCTGATAAACTCATTTAGCTTTTCTGCAGTTTTTTTTTTTCTTTTCAGCAGCCCCTGAAGTCTCCCTAATGTTTTGCGATGTGTCCTTGTACACTTTGTCATTTACAGGCAGTTGAGTTTACAGTCATTTTTTTTAATACCAAACTTACGTTCAGGAGTAGATTTTATCAGCATTTCAAAACGCTTGGAAACGTGGCTAACCGCATTTATAAAAGTTTGGAAAATTTATTTTAACATTTATTTCCAAATGCTGTCCAGAGCCCCTTTTCATTATGAAAAATGCATGCAAAGCATTTTCCCGGTACTCAAAACGGACCTGGTACACCATACTTTGAGGTTTTGCATGAAAGAAAATATGTTAGACACTGCTGCAATAATTTCTGCACAGAAATGAGCTGGAACACATCCAAACAGCACAAAAAAACCACAGCTAATCTCAACAAATACTGCTCTCTCTGCTTCTATATTTCTCTCAAAATGTGTGAAATAATTTTTTACTGTTTTTCAGTGCATTCTGGAAGGTCTCCTAAGGTTATCTTTAAATGCAAACGCTCATAAACGCGGTATGCAAACGTGGCTCAACAGACGTTTTTAACCTGTTTTCCAGCAGTTTCCATCGTTTAGAAGTGTCCCGTATGTATGAAGCCTAAAAAGTACATGACTACAACACCAAGAAAACCAAAGCCCTCTACTTCTGGCCATATTCCTTTTACCTTGGCAACTGTATGAAACAGGAAGGCGCTTCTAAGGACAGTATTCCAAGACCAATTTTTAATAAAAGCGGTTAAAAACACTTACAGTACAAAAGGCTCATAAGTAATCCGTCAATTGCAGGGCATTTCCTCAAAGTATTGGAGCTGCTGTGCCAGCCAGCAGCTGCAGGGGAAGCTTGAGAAGAGATGTCAAAAGATGGCCGCTGCTCTATCCGGACCGATGGAACGCATGCTGTCCACGGACCGGAAGGGACGTCAGCATTGAGCAGTGACGTGTTTCGGAGCATCCGAAGAGCTCCTTCTTCAAGACCCTACCCACTCTTCAGAAGTGCTGCTCAGCACCAGTTTTCCTACATATCTACCTCTGGCTGCTATTCATTCACAGTACTTTCCACCGGCGTGCCCTGCTACCTATTCTACTTGGCAATTGTATACATGCTCCCAATATAACTAATGGTGGCGCATGAACAGTTGTGAAGCATGCAGGCTACACCAACTAGTATCCACCATACACAGAGCTAGTTGCATATGCATAGTCAGACAATCCTGTATGGTAAGGGTTACAACATAAAATCACTTTCTAAAGCAATTATATTCTAGATGGTACAGAGTTCCATCCCTGCTGCATAAATTTGATCCTAACGTTTCGGATTTGTGCTGGAGATGTCGACAGGCAACGGGTACACTCCTACATATATGGTGGGATTGTCCCCTACTGCAGCCCTTCTGGAGAAAAGTGCGAGACCTAGTCTCGCAAGTTACCACGTACACCCTAGACTTCACCCCAGCACAATTTTTACTCCACCACTCCTCACTTCCTTTTCGGACGTATCGCAAGTCTCTTGCCCTACATATGATAAACGCGGCGAAATAGTGTATTCCTGTCCACTGGCGATCAGAACATGTTCCCACTGTGCGAGAGTGGTTTCAGAGGGTCATCAGGATTGCGGAGATGGAGGAACTGATTTCAGTGGCAAGGGAGCACCCCGAGAGATTCAGGAAGACTTGGGCTTGTTGGAAACATTTTCAAACCACCAATATCTATCATCTTTCTATGAATAACTGAGACGAGATTTAGGGGCACGAACAACATTTAAAGCTCTCACGCCCAGAATTGCTACATGGATTGAGACTAACCAGACTGTATATTAAATCAAAGGAATAATATACGTTAGTTTGACTAATATATCACAATATGATTGGTTTAACAGCCATTACCTAATACTTGACCCCCCTCCCCCTTTTTTTTTTTTTTTCTCTCCCTCCCCTCTAAGACATTACATTTTCTATCTCTTTTCATCTGATGCGCCCTTCTCTTTTCTTTCTTTGTTTCACACCTTTCTCTTACACAACTGACTATATCTATAAATAGAAACTTACATTCCCTGGATACGGACTCATACGATATGCACGCATTTAGATGATATCGCTGCCCTATGCTCCATTGTCCTATTATCTGAGCACTTTCTACTCCATAGATCTGCATCCATCATATTTATCTAGATTACCATTTATAATCAACACTTTCCTGGTGTATATCGTTCACCTATTATAATGTGTTATTTTGCTTCAGTACGATTCACATTTCAAATTATTATCTGATTACCCGTCTGCGTAACGGGAGAATAGGCCAGATGTATATACACGGACTGTGCTCCGTATCTGTATATGACCTGATATGCCTTTTACCTCATTAAATACTTTTTTGGGAAAAAAAAAAAAAAAATCACTTTCTAAGGCTACTTTCATATTGATCCCCGGCAAAAGGCATATGCATTTTTGCAGTGTGTTTTTAGCAAGACAAGTGACTCAAACGTAATGGGGGTGCGTTTTCCGTTGATTTCAAATAGGGAGGCTTTTTTTTTTTTTTTAAATGCAGCAAGCAGGATTTTTAAAAACGCACCTGACCCGCAACGGATCAGTGTCAATGGCTGCATAGGAAAACATGGTCACACACTTTTCTGCTTTTTTTTTTTTTTTTAACACAGAAGAAAGACAGATCAGTGTGGAAGCAGCCTTAGTCACATGTAACACGCATGCAGGTTACTATGGCAGAATAGGGGGTTGAGTAGATGGACAAACGCAGCATGGTTTCAGGTGCATTCAGCTTGCAAACAAGATCCTTCACAGGTGCTGCTGACACTTCCTTTTAAACTGCTTTTGCGTTCACTTGAACTAATTTGGAGAAAAAAAAAAATGCCTCTGATGCAAGCAAAATGCCTCTGTAAACAAGTTGTAGAGGATACAGACGTGGAAACTGTAGCTCTTCTGTCTGCCTCTGTGGACTTCTCAGAGCACTGAGATGGAGGGACAAACGAGAAGCAAGGCAAGAGCATCATCCCATCATTTTCCCTCGGACTTCCACTCAGGAGCTTCTCACAAATGCCAAGTGGCTAAATGGTTAGCACTTCCACATGGCAGTACTAGGGTCGTTGTTTCAAATCCCAACCACAGCACCACCTGCCTGGAGTTTGCATGTTCTCCCTGTGCCTGCGTGTGTTTCCTCCGGGTACTCCAGTTTCCTCCCACACTCCAAAGACAAGCAGGTAGGTTAATTGGCTCCTGTCTAAATTGGCCCTAGTATGTGCATGTATGAATGTACATTAGGGACTTAAGATTGTACGCCCCATGAGGGTTAGGGACTGATGTGAATGTACAATATGTATGTAAAGCACTGCATAAATTGACGGCGCTATATAAGTACCTGAAATAATTAAAAAAATACTAAACTTGGCTAATGTTACCATTGCAACCTAAAAACCTAGGCTTGGTTCACATTTGTGCGGATGGTGCCGCTGCGGATCCGCATGAAAATCCATGCAGCCGCACAGAGAAATGTGGACCCGCAGGCGGGTGCCATTAATTCTAATGGCACGCCGCCCACACAGGAAATCACAACCATACTGGGAACCGAGGTTCCTGTGCGGGCTGCGTTTTCAGAAGAAGCACAGGGACTTCTTCCCTGCATGCCACGGAGCACGGGAGTCCATTCAAATGAATGGGCTCGTGTTCGTGCAAAAACACGGCCCGCACACATGTGAACCGGGGCTTAAAGGAGACAAGCTATGGAAGATTAGGTTAGACCTCCAGCCTGAGACTTCTAATAATAAACTTTCATCATGTGATAAATGCAGCATTTGCCTTCTACTTTGTAAAAGAATACATAATAGGCACTAAGGGTCTTTTCAATGGATTTGGCCATTTTAGTGAATATGCTTCTTAAAAACATGTACAAGGTTGATCAAACTAAAATGCTCGCCGATGTATTTCCAAGTCATTTCTGGAACAGAAAGGATACATTTTTCAGAGTTCTGGGCTCCCACGGAACTAGTCACTTCTTCAACCTCATTTTCAGTAACCATAATTAAGGAAATCAAGTCTGAAAAAACTTGTATTAGAATGATAGTGCGAATCAAGTGTATTTAAGGGGAAAAACAAACACCACCATGGGCGGACTGACCATTTGGAAACTCGGGCACTGCCCGAGGGCCCGGGGTCAGTTCGGGGCCCCATGAGATGCCCCTGGTACCTTTTTCATAAGCTTTTTTGAGTTTGGGCAAGGACACGGGCCCCATAATCCCCTATTGCCCGGGGACCCCATGAGTTGTCAGTCCGCCCCTGAACACCACGCTGAATACATATCTGCACTTCCCTATGTATTGCCTCTAAAAGCACTGAAAACACAGAAAAATGCCCATTGATCTGCCAGAAATCCAGAGTACTTCTCATTTCTTGGAGCTGAAGACCATTTCTCTGCACTGAAATCTCAACCAGCGTTATGGGCCCTGCCCTGGACTACAGAACACCTCTCCCATATGATTTGAGGATGGCCAGAGGGGAGGTATTCTGTAGTCAGAACAGATCTAGGCAGGGCTGATAATACGTACTGCACAGGATTTAGGCTAGGTTCACAATAGTGCAGTGCGATTTTAGTCTGATTTTCAATGCAATTTGGATACGTTTTTAATGTGATTTTTTTACTACTGCTACTCATTCCTGCTATCCACTGCAGGGATGAGCTATCGGTTATTAAGGAGCCGGCACCCTGCCCCTATGATGTCAAAGCGCAGGGTCTCACGGGGCAGCGCGTGTCATTATAGGCGATGAAGCTGGATGACCCTGCCCCTATTGCGTCATGGGGCGGGTTCTCCAAGTGCCATCATGGGGGTGGGGTCACTCAGTGACTTCACGGGGTAACCGCACTCCCTTATTTACTTAGCAACTGTCATTCGCCAAGAGTCAAGCAACAGGTGTGTTTGTCAGGTTTTTTTTCCCTGTGGGTGGGCAGCCACCATAGATTGTGGGTGATGATATTTACATTAAGGAGGGGGGGGGGGGGGTGTGTTTTATTGCGCCATTTTTTTCTTATAAAAACTCTTGTTTATTTACGATTGACTTTTTTTGGTGACTGAGTAGGGCTACCATGTACCCCATACTCACATTGGGGGGTTTGAACGCCCTTTTCTTAAAGGGGTCTTTCAGATTCCAAAAAGCTACCCTTCGCACCTTCACAACCACTGGGCCAGGGTGGTGCGGAAGAGGCCTCATCAACATGAGGCCTCTTCCCCACCATCAACATGAGGACAAAATGTTTTGCCATGTTAAAGGCATGTGTCACCTCCCCTTTTCTGGCCTGCCAGGCAGCATTCTTGGATAAGGGTCTGATATAGATTTTTTTTTTTTTTGGGGGGGCGCCATTTTCTAGCGTGGGGTTCCCATTAAATTCCATACCAGACCAAAGGACCTGAATTTTGTTTTAATTCTGCTGTGAGCAGGGAATCCCGCTTTATACACAATATATGCGGTTCATTGCATTGATGAATTTGTGGAGGACTATAGAAATATAGAAGAGGTTGTGCCAAATACCCAAAATGTCAAGGCTTAAAATGATGTGCGCCCGTGAACCAGAGACAAAGTTCAATACCCTACAGTTTTTAAAAGGCAAAGCTTTTAAACGCCCCTACAGGTCATAAGTTCAGAGTTAGCCATGAGTAATGGGTCTAGAATCACTGCTCTCACTCCAGCATGTGCTGCGACATGTGACGTGTATCGCAATCAATTTTTATTTGCATTGGCACCCTCAGTGCATGCATTTATATTTGTACTTGCGTGTATGTGGGAGGGGGGGGGGGGGGGGGGGTTTGCATACTTGGGTGTAACTTTATTTTAAGTGTTTTTTTTATTTTTTTCCCACTAAACTTCGTCACATAGGGGACAAAAAGTCCCTTCTGATGATTTTTTTTGTGTGACAGGTTCTCTTTAATGAGCCATTAGGGGTCCAATGAAGTTAATAGAGTGCAGATTGCACTGGCACTTACAGGGGTGTGGGGAAGCTATTGGGTCGCTTCCATC
Source organism: Staurois parvus (assembly GCF_062004578.1). Classification (NCBI taxonomy): domain Eukaryota; kingdom Metazoa; phylum Chordata; class Amphibia; order Anura; family Ranidae; genus Staurois; species Staurois parvus. Next base: position 18,090,534 of record NW_028317947.1, read on the forward strand.
TGCCAGTCGGCTGCAGCAAGCATGTGTGGGACCCCCCTTCCCCAGTGCCATACAGCGATGGAGGTAAAAGAATAATACCAGTTCCTGGCAATTACAATTGAGTACTGTCCATGATACTTTTTTTATTTGCACTAACATACAATTTTGAGGACAAGCTTTAGGGGAGTGTCCCCTTCTTCAAGGTCCAAGCAGTACTATACAAATCACCAATTACACAAACCATAAACGTAAAGGATATTCCTCGTCATCGGTCACATTGGCGTACTGGGCCAGCAGGGCGGCTTTTCTTTGCTGCTCCCCCTCTGACACCTCTTTGGGCTTGACCACAATCTGTGCCTGCTTCTCTATCATGCTGGCAAGAGCTTCCACCTCATCTAGAGGAAAAGACAAAATCTTTGTCATTACAGCTGAACTCCAAGTAGAAATAATACACAAATTAATGTCGCTTGGTATTCATTAATCCATCATTTCAGCGGAACTCGGCGCAAAAACATTTCCATATATTCCTCAATGGCCACAGGTTATACAGTTAGTTACTTTGTGTGCATCAAAAGCCTGTAAAAACCCAGGTATTACATTGTAAATGTAGCTGCAACACCATCACCAAGCTGTACATCGCCTGTGCTGAGAGGAGAGCTATGAGAGGGGTCCATCAGGCTCCACCCACTACAGGAGGGGGCGCAAAATAGACCAGTCACCCTGCACAAGGAGAGAACAGCAGTGACCGGTCTTAACTACAGGAAGCTCCTCCATAGAGGCAAAGTTTCACACTGGATTACTGCACCAGTAGATAGGTAAGCTCCATTTTAATATTTTATCTGTGTATTAAGAAGTGTGCCTTTGAGGGGGGGTTGGTGTGGTGTTAGCACTTCTGCTTCTGATCACAGCAGAAGTGGGAGCAGGTATCTGTCAAAATCAGGTACTAGCTCCCCAAAAGGTGCCAATCCTTAACGGGGAGCACGGGATGAGGCCTTAAAGTGGAACTTCCCCTTTTGGATGGAGTTCTCCATTTAAATACCATTACTTCTTTATTTTGTGGTATTTAACCGCTTCCCTGCCACCCTATAGCAGATATACTGCTACAGGGTGGCACAGGTGCGCAAAATCTTGTATATATACACACGTGATTTAGCATTTCCGGATAGGGGGAGTGCGCACGTCCTACCTGCGCTGCCATTGGCAACTTCAACTGTCGATCACCAGGTCCCGGCTGGTGATTTTCCACCGGTTCTTAGGAAACTGGCAGGTGCTGGCTCCTTAACAACCAGCTATTCAGTGGTTAAGGATGCCAGAAAGTGCCGGCTCAATGACAACCAGACAATTTAATGCATTTGTTAAATAGCGCTTCAATAGTCCACTTCTTAGTTAAAATGTTTACTTTTTTGGTGAATCGACTTTCAGACACGTTTATGCAGCATTTTATAAACTTGCAGCAAATTGACATTTTCCATATCGCGTGTTATATTATTATTATACAGTATTTATAAAGCGCCAACAGTTCGCTCAGCGCTGTACATTACAAAGGGAGACAGAACATGTGACAGAACAATACCAATACAATGCAAAACATGAGGGGATCGAGGGCCCTGCTCCTTGGAGCTTACAATCTAGGAGGGAGGGGATAGTGGCACAGGAGGAGATAGCTGTGGGGGATGGCGTGGTAGGAAGAGTGGAGGAGATCGGCAAGTTAGCGGGGGGTGGGGTAGGCTTCCCTGAAGAGATGGGTTTTCAGGGTGCGCCTAAAGGAGAGGAGAGTAGGTGATAATCTGATTGGTTGGGGCAGGGAGTTCCAGAGGATGGGTGACACCCTGGAGAAGTCCTGGAGGCGGGCATGGGAGGAGGAGACCAGGGAACTAGAGAGAGAGAAGGAGGTCTTGTGAGGAGCGGAGTGTGCGTTTTGGGTGGTATTTGGATATTAGGTCGGTGATGTAGTTCGGGGCAGTATGGTGGACAGCTTTGTACATCAGTGTTAGGATTTTGAATTTGATCCGTTGTGCAATCGGAAGCCAGTGGAGGGATTGGCAGAGGGGGGTGACGGAAACGGAGCGGTTGGTAAGGTGAATGAGTCTGGCAGCCGTATTCAGGATGGACTGAAGCGGGGATAGCCAGCGGCGAGGCAGGCCAGTGAGGAGGGAGTTGCAGTAGTCAAGTCGTGATATGATGAGGGAGTGGATGAGCTGTTTAGTGGTTTCTGGGGTTAGGAACGTGCGGATTTTGGCGATGTTGCGGAGGTGGAGTCTGCATGAGTTAGTGAATGATTGGACTTGGGGCTGGAAGGATAGGTTGGAGTCCAGAATGACACCAAGTACTCTGGCCTGCGGGGTGGGTTTGATGGTGGCGTTGTTGGACGTGATGGAGAAGTCAGTGGGGGGTGGTGTGCAGGTTGGGGGGAAGACTAGGAGCTCGGTTTTGGAAAGGTTCAGTTTAAGGAAGTGGAGCGACATCCAGTTTGATATGTCGCTCAGTAGGTGTGTGATTCGGGCGGAGACCGAGGGGGTGAGGTGGGGGGTTGAGAGATAGATTTGTGTGTCGTCGACATAGAGGTGGTAGTTGAAGCCGTGGGAGTGTATCAGTTGGCCAAGGGAGGAGGTGTAGATGGAGAAGAGAAGGGGCCCAAGGACAGAGCCTTGAGGGACCCCAACAGAGAGGGGGAGTGAGGGGGAGGTGGTAGCGTTATAGGTAACACTGAAAGAGTTATATGGGTTAAATGTGTCACATGACCCAAAATCTCACATGTGATATCCTTTGTGAACTGACTCAATTGTAACAAACCTATAGGGAGGGAAAAACAAAAAACCACAGCAAGAGTGTTACCTTCTTGCTTTGCCTGTGCCAATGCCATTTTCTGTGCTTCACTCCACTTAGCAATAATTTCCAGACAAACATCTTCTATAGAATCTTCCTCCTATCACCAACAAAAAACAAAAACAACACACACAACACACCATGTTTTAGTACATTTGTTTATCAATCAACATTGTTTTTTTTACACCTGGAGCAAGTGAATCATTCTGTTTTTATAATTTTTTTGCTATTAATCTAGTGGTTTATATATTTGTACTGGTTAAAGCGGGGGTATTAGTCCACCCCCATGGTGGCGAACCTATGACACGCATGCTGCAGCAGGAACGCACTTCTGGCACGCGAGCCAAGTCGCCCCACTACTGCCCTACAGCCGAGCATCGGGTCCCACGCATATGAGCTGCTGACGTCACAAGCCACAACTACCTCCCTAGCCACTTGTCGGAGCTTTCAGCGTGCCTTCAGCCAGCGTGGTCAGCCAGCAGTGGATCTGCTACAGCAGCAAGCTTCTACAAACAAGAACGCCGAATTGCTGCACTACCTGCAAGTTTTTATACATATTTAACTGAGACTGACATTCTTTTAATGTTGTGCTGTCTCCCTGGCATTTAAATCTGCAGCATTAGGAACATTGCCCCTCTATGCCCATGGTCAGTAAAACATTGCCCCTCTGTGCCCATGGTCAGTAAAACATTGCCCCTCTGTGCCCATGGTCAGTAAAACATTGCCCCTCTGTGCCCATGGTCAGTAAAACATTGCCCCTCTGTGCCCATGGTCAGTAAAACATTGGCCCTCTGTGCCCATGGTCAGTAAAACATTGGCCCTCTGTGCCCATGGTCAGTAAAACATTGGCCCTCTGTGCCCATGGTCAGTAAAACATTGGCCCTCTGTGCCCATGGTCAGTAAAACATTGGCCCTCTGTGGTCAGTGGGACGGTGCCCATGGTCAGTGGCACATTGCCACTTTGTGCCCATGGTCAGTGGAACATTGGCCCTGGTCAGTGGAACATTGGCCCTCTGTGCCCGTGGTCAGTGAGGCATTGCTCCTCTGTGCCCATGGTCAGTGGAACGTTGGCCCTGGTCAGTGGAACGTTGGCCCTCTGTGCCCATGGACAGTGGAACCTTGACCCTCTGGAAGCCATGCATGCCCATGCCATCACACTGCCTCCACCATGTTTTACAGATGACGTTGTGTGCGTTGGATCATGAGCTGTTCCAAGCCTTCTCCACACTTTTCTTCCCGTCATTCTGGTACAGATTAATCTTAGTTTCATCCGTCCAAGAATGCTTTTCCAGAACTGGTCTGGCTTTTTTAGATGTTTTTTTGGCAGTCTAATCTGTTTTTTTCTATTCTTCAGGCTTACGAATGATTTGCACCTTGTGGTGAACCCTCTGTATTTGCTCTCGTGAAGTCTTCTCTTGATTGTAGACTTTGACAATGATACGCCCACCTCCTGGAGAGTGTCCTTCACTTGTCTGGATGTTGTGAATGGGTTTTTCTTTACCATAGAGAGGATCCTGCGATCATCCACCACTGTTGTCTTCCATGGACATCCATGCCTTTTTATGTTTCTAAGCTCACCAGTGCATTCGTCTTTCCTCACAATATACCAAACTGTTGATTTGGCCACTCCTAATTTTTCTGCTATCTCTATGATGGATTTGAATCTTAGAATCAACTCCAGACCTTTTACCTGCTTAATTGATGAAGAAATGAAGGAGTAGCCCACACCTGGCCATGAAACAGCTTTTGATTCAATTGTCCAATTACTTTTGGCAAGGGGGGTGGCTACTCTTAAGAGCTGCAATTCTTTAACCCTTCCTCCAATTTGGATGTATATACCCTCAAATTAAACCTGAGAGTGTGCACTTTCAGCCCGTATCCATTATAGAACTATTGCTTGAATATGTTTTGGTAAATACCTGAAAAAAATCTAACATTGTTCCTGTGTCCAAATATATATATATGGACCTAACTGTATATTAATCTAGCATTAGCAGTTTATTAAGGGGGGGTCTGCATTAATGTGGGCTGTAAATAATAAAAAAAAATTAGATATATATCATCAAGCACACATGCCCGCCCCCCTCCCCCAACCCTGGACACCATGATGCAGGGTGGTGGTTTACCACGTGCTGCAATGTAGGGGGCATCATCGATGCATTGGGGACACCGTTAAATGGCGTACTGACGCATGCAATCCCACAATGCACTGCACAGGGAAGGAGTGAATGGGCCCCACAGAGGCAGGCTCAGAGGTCACCCATCTACACTGAAACAAGCTTGCTAGATTGGACTCTATAGACTTCACTGGCTGCATGCTTACCCCCAGTGGATTAACTACTGAACACTACAGACCCAGGAGGAACCTGGGACAAGGACAAATTCCCATCCTGACAGATCCTCTTTAGTAGAACACCCCCTCCCAGGGATGACCTGGACACGCTGGGCTCTGTAGTCCTCCCCCGTCTTACCAAGAAGGCAGCCAGGATCCCCCTGAGCGCCTCGTCCCTCTCCTCCGGGTTGTCCTCCTCCCTCAGCACCCCCTGGATGTAGGCGGGGTACACCTCCGGGTCCATGCCCAGCGCCTCCAGCCGGCAGTCCAGCCAAGAGCCAAAATCCCCGGCAGCCACCTGCTCACCGGGCGCCGCCATCTTTCCAGCCGGGCTGGGCTCCTTCCCCGGGACAGGGGCGGGGACTAACGCTGATGTCGCTCCGCCCCTGCACGCTATTTTGTCCTCTCCGGCTCCCCGTCCTCCAGGCTGAGCGGGAGTGGCCGAGTTTAAATTCAGTCAGAGGAGGGAGAGAGAGAGTGCTGTGCTGGAGGGAAGGTGAGTGTGAGGGGGTACTCCGGCCTCATATCATGTGTGTGAGGGGGTACTCCGGCCTCATATCATGTATGTGAGTGTGAGGGGATACTCCAGCCTCATATCATGTATGTGAGTGTGAGGGGGTACTCCGGCCTCATATCATGTATGTGAGTGTGAGGGGATACTCCGGCCTCATATCATGTATGTGAGTGTGAGGGGGTACTCCGGCCTCATATCATGTATGTGAGTGTGAGGGGGTACTCCGGCCTCATATCATGTATGTGAGTGTGAGGGGGTACTCCGGCCTCATATCATGTATGTGAGTGTGAGGGGGTACTCCGGCCTCATATCATGTATGTGAGTGTGAGGGGGTACTCCGGCCTCATATCATGTATGTGAGTGTGAGGGGGCGCCCCTGTCCTATATACGAGTGTGAGGGGGCGCCCCTGTCCTATATACGAGTGTGAGGGGGCGCCCCTGTCCTATATACGAGTGTGAGGGGGCGCCCCTGTCCTATATACGAGTGTGAGGGGGCGCCCCTGTCCTATATACGAGTGTGAGGGGGCGCCCCTGTCCTATATACGAGGGAGAGGGCACCATTGTCCGGAGGTATATATGATAACGGGGGGCACCGTTGTCCGGAGGTATATATGAGGGGGGCACCATTGTCTGGAGGTGTATATAAGGGGGGCGGCACCATTGTCCGGAAGTGTATATAAGGGGGGGGGCACCATTGTCCGGAGGTATATATGAGGGGGGCACCATTGTCCGGAGGCGTACATGATAAGGGGGGGGGCACCATTGTCCGGAGGCGTACATGATAAGGGGGGGGGGCACCATTGTCCGGAGGCGTACATGATAAGGGGGGGGGGCACCATTGTCCGGAGGCGTACATGATAAGGGGGGGGGGGCACCATTGTCCGGAGGCGTACATGATAAGGGGGGGGGGCACCATTGTCCGGAGGCGTACATGATAAGGGGGGGGGGGCACCATTGTCCGGAGGCGTACATGATAAGGGGGGGGCACCATTGTCCGGAGGCGTACATGATAAGGGGGGGGCACCATTGTCCGGAGGCGTACATGATAAGGGGGGGGCACCATTGTCCGGAGGCGTACATGATAAGGGGGGGGCACCATTGTCCGGAGGCGTACATGATAAGGGGGGGGCACCATTGTCCGGAGGCGTACATGATAAGGGGGGGCACCATTGTCCGGAGGCGTACATGATAAGGGGGGGGCACCATTGTCCGGAGGCGTACATGATAAGGGGGGGGCACCATTGTCCGGAGGCGTACATGATAAGGGGGGGCACCATTGTCCGGAGGCGTACAAAAGGGGGGGGGGCACCATTGTCCGGAGGCGTACAAAAGGGGGGGGGGCACCATTGTCCGGAGGCGTACAAAAGGGGGGGGCACCATTGTCCGGAGGCATATAAAAGGGGGGGGCACCATTGTCCGGAGGCATATAAAGGAGGGGGGGCACCATTGTCCGGAGGCATATAAAAGGGGGGGGGCACCATTGTCCGGAGGCGTATATGATAAGAAGGGGGGGGCACCATTGTCCGGAGGCGTACATGATAAGGGGGGGGCACCATTGTCCGGAGGCGTAGAAAAGGGGGGGGGGCACCATTGTCCGGAGGCGTAGAAAAGGGGGGGGGCACCATTGTCCGGAGGCGTAGAAAAGGGGGGGGGCACCATTGTCCGGAGGCGTAGAAAAGGGGGGGGCACCATTGTCCGGAGGCGTAGAAAAGGGGGGGGCACCATTGTCCGGAGGCGTAGAAAAGGGGGGGGGCACCATTGTCCGGAGGCGTAGAAAAGGGGGGGGCACCATTGTCCGGAGGCGTACAAAGGGGGGGGGGCACCATTGTCCGGAGGCGTACAAAAGGGGGGGGGCACCATTGTCCGGAGGCGTATAAAAGGGGGGGGCACCATTGTCCGGAGGCATATAAAAGGGGGGGCACCATTGTCCGGAGGCATATAAAAGGGGGGGGGCACCATTGTCCGGAGGCGTATATGATAAGAAGGGGGGGGCACCATTGTCCGGAGGCGTATATGATAAGAAGGGGGGGGCACCATTGTCCGGAGGCGTAGAAAAGGGGGGGGGCACCATTGTCCGGAGGCGTAGAAAAGGGGGGGGGCACCATTGTCCGGAGGCGTAGAAAAGGGGGGGGGCACCATTGTCTGGAGGCGTAGAAAAGGGGGGGGCACCATTGTCCGGAGGCGTACAAAAGGGGGGGGCACCATTGTCCGGAGGCGTACAAAAGGGGGGGGCACCATTGTCCGGAGGCGTACAAAAGGGGGGGGCACCATTGTCCGGAGGCGTACAAAAGGGGGGGGCACCATTGTCCGGAGGCGTACAAAAGGGGGGGGGCACCATTATCCGGAGGCGTATAAAAGGGGGGGGGCACCATTGTCCGGAGGCGTATAAAAGGGGGGGGGCACCATTGTCCGGAGGCGTATAAAAGGGGGGGGGGCACCATTGTCCGGAGGCGTATATGATAAGAAGGGGGGGCACCATTGTCCGGAGGCGTATATGATAAGGGGGGGGCACCATTGTCCGGAGGCGTATATGATAAGAAGGGGGGGGCACCATTGTCCGGAGGCGTATATGATAAGGGGGGGGGGCACCATTGTCCGGAGGCGTATATGATAAGGGGGGGGCACCATTGTCCGGAGGCGTATAAAAGGGGGGCACCATTGTCCGGAGGCGTATATGATAAGGGGGGGGGGCACCATTGTCCGGAGGCGTATATGATAAGGGGGGGGGGGCACCATTGTCCGGAGGCGTATATGATAAGGGGGGGGGGGCACCATTGTCCGGAGGCGTATATGATAAGGGGGGGGGGGCACCATTGTCCGGAGGCGTATATGATAAGGGGGGGGCACCATTGTCCGGAGGCGTATATGATAAGGGGGGGGCACCATTGTCCGGAGGCGTATATGATAAGGGGGGGCACCATTGTCCGGAGGCGTATAAAAGGGGGGCACCATTGTCCGGAGGCGTATATGATAATAAGGGGGGGGCACCATTGTCCGGAGGCGTATATGATAAGGGGGGGGGCGCACCATTGTCCGGAGGCGTATATGATAAGGGGGGGGGCGCACCATTGTCCGGAGGCGTATATGATAAGGGGGGGCACCATTGTCCGGAGGCGTATATGATAAGGGGGGGCACCATTGTCCGGAGGCGTATATGATAAGGGGGGGCACCATTGTCCGGAGGCGTATATGATAAGGGGGGGCACCATTGTCCGGAGGCGTATATGATAAGGGGGGGGCACCATTGTCCGGAGGCGTATATGATAAGGGGGGGCACCATTGTCCGGAGGCGTATAAAAGGGGGGGGCACCATTGTCCGGAGGCGTATAAAAGGGGGGGGCACCATTGTCCGGAGGCGTATAAAAGGGGGGGGCACCATTGTCCGGAGGCGTATAAAAGGGGGGGGCACCATTGTCCGGAGGCGTATAAAAGGGGGGGGCACCATTGTCCGGAGGCGTATAAAAGGGGGGGCACCATTGTCCGGAGGCGTATAAAAGGGGGGGCACCATTGTCCGGAGGCGTATAAAAGGGGGGGGCACCATTGTCCGGAGGCGTATAAGGGGGGGGGGCACCATTGTCCGGAGGCGTATAAAAGGGGGGGCACCATTGTCTGGAGGCATATATGATAAGGGGGGGGGGGCACCATTGTCCGGAGGTGTATATGATAAGGGGGGGGGGCATATTGTCCCGAGGTATCATATGAGGGAGGGGGGGCACAATATTTATTTTATATACTGCTTACAGTTGTGGCCCCGTGTTCTCCTGTGGGCAAGGCCCTTGTGGGGCCCCCCCTCTCCGTGTTCTCCTGTGGGCAAGGCCTTTGTGGGGCCCCCCCTCCCCACGTTCTCCTGTGGGCAAGGCCTTTGTGGGCCGCCCCCCCCCGTGTTCTCCTGTGGGCAGGGCCCTTGTGGCCCCACCGTGATCCTCTGTGGGCAAGGCCTCTTATGCCCCCCTATATTTCTCTGTGGGCAGGCCCGTGTGCCCCCCTGTGTTCTGTGCCCCTTTGTGGTGTCAGCTATGTGCAGATCTCCCAGCCTTCTCAGGTAGGGAACACTAAACTCTAAAAATCCAGTCTATATTCTTAACTTAGGAAAGTTCCTTCTATCCCTCCCGGCATCTAAATGACTTTATTGCTGCTGGAATCCTGTTAGGGGTCCTCTTCATAGCTGTGTGACCCTATGGATAGGGAGCGCCAACCTGCAAATGTCACACCTGCTGCATAACAATGCACACTGAAGAAGCTGGAGTCCAATAACCCCCAGCATTGGTGCCGGTGAGCTCAATGATTGCCCCCCAGCATTGGTGCCGGTGAGCTCAATGACGACCCCCCCCAAGCATTGGCACCAGTGATCACAATAATGATCCCCAGCACCGGTGTCGGTGACCATCTAAAAGAGGACAAATTGCAGATGTGAATACAAACCATATTGTTTAAAGGTAAATGGTGACAGGTTCTGCCTAATACAGAATGGAAGAAACAGGCCAGTGTGTGCTCAGACCCCATCTCTCACAGAATATACAGCCATTACTGATTTATTCATTTGTTCTTGTTTCAGGTGTGATGGCTGCAACAAGCCCAATGCCAATGGGTAAGTGTCTTTTTATATATAAATATTATTTGGCAGAACTGTAAAAATCTGCAAAAATATCCCCCCTGTCTTTCCCACTTAACCACTTCCCAACCGGCCATTGCATATAAACGGCCGGACGGTGGCACTGCAGGGTCGGGTGGCCATTTATAAACGGCCTCCCCGCACCCTGCTTGTGCGCGCTCCCTGGGAGCGCGCTGCACCGCGATCCAGTGCCCGCTGTGTCCACCGGACACAGTGAAACACCGATCGTCGGACGGGACCTCTGTAAGAGGTCCCGATCATGTGATCACTGATTGGCCAATCGGTGATCACATGCAAAGTAGTAAGCAAGATGTCACTTGTGACATCATTGCTTACTACGTGTGAAATATGTGAATGATCAAAGAGGTCACATGGTACAAGGATATTCACAACAGCCTTGTACCATGTGACAAGCTGTGACCAATCACAGCTTACTCAGTACTTCTCAATGACTGCAAGAATGCAGACAGAGAGAAAGAGAAATGATTGCTTTTACATCCTATATGGGTGTAAAAGCAATCAGTGTAAAAAAAAAAAAATCTTCATCACCCCCCACAAGTAGTACAGTGTCACCATGGTGACACTGTACTGCTAGGGTGACAGTATGTAAAAAAAAAATAATAAATATACAAATGTAAAAAAAAAATGTTTAAAAATTATAATTTTTGGTTATAAACTAATTTGGATTTTTTCTTTTTTACTAAAAATAACGGAATAAAATTTGGCCAAGATTTATGATGAAATATTAATTTGCAAAATTTTATAAAAAAAACACTTTTTCAAAATTTTTGGACTTTTTCATTTACATAGCAAAAAAATAAAAGCAGTGAATAAATACCACCAAAATAAAGCTTTATCTGTCTCAAAAAAATGGTAAAAAATTCATTTGGGTACAGTGTTGTCATTCAAAGTGTGATAGCACTGAAAGCTGAAAATTGCCCTGGACAGAAAGGGGGTAAAAGTGTCCGGTCTGGAAGTGGTTAATCTGAATCCTCCCACAATACAGCATTATCCCTGGCTGCAGCACTGCTCCTCCCTGTTCCAGGTCTCCAATCCGCTTACAGGTTTTATTGCCAAAGCGTAACTGAACAAGCTGACGTTAGAAGCTGATTGGCTACCATGCACAGCTGCACCAGGTTTTGAGTGCCCCAGTGTTTGCAAATCTCCCCCACTGAGAGCAATGGGAGCCATAGGCTGTGCTGCTGGCAGTCAAATCCTGTGAAGAGGGAGAAGGGGGTGTGGCTGAGCTGCCCTGTGTGTGTCTGTGGATGCACACAGTGAACATTCCTGCATGGGTACTCCCTCAGTACACAACTTGATGAAGGGGCATCTGCAGGAAGTAGGAGCGGAGAGCGCCAGCGGGGGACAAAAAAAAGGTGGTAAGCTACCACAAGTCGGTATACTCCTCCCTTTTAATTTAAAAGAATAAAAAGGTTTAGTATCACTTTAACGATAATGATCTTCTAGATTGGGAGAGGGGCAGCCACTATGAAGTAACAGACTACTTGGCATTAGAATCTTTTGATTTTTATTATCCGCAAGCCTACGTAGCTTACAGTGATGTACAGTATATTGTATTTGTGTACATGTGTGAAGATCATCTTTTCCATTTCTATGCAGCTCAACGCTCCCCAACAGAGAATCATATAATGCTGGACAGACGGAAAGGCATCACTTTCAAAGGGAAGGTATTTTACTTAGACCTCCCTCACAACAAGCACACCCAATTCCTTACTAAAGCCATCTGCAGATTAGGTGGGGTAAGTGAAATATCCAGTAATACAGGAACTTGGAGGATGTGTTCATTAGCAGATTATATTAAACAGAAAATATAACCACTGCAAGTTGTTACATCACACAATCTGTTCTGTCTAATCCTATACAAATGGTATATTCACCAGCAAAGCTCTTGGAGCATAATACTACATCATCTTCTTTAAAGCGGACCTTCACTTAAAAATGGAAGTACCACTAAACACCCCTCCCCCAACATATTTTAGATTTTTTGGGGGGGGGTTTCATTTTTTTTTGGGGGGGGGGGGGGGGGGGGAGACGGTGGCATTTTTTTTTTGGCAGGTACAAAAGAAAAATTAAAGCACAGATCCTACTAGGTCTCACCTTATGTATATTATATTACAAATGGGAGGGAGCACACCACAAAAATATTGTATCAGAAAAACTTTAATAAAACATGGTTTCTGCTCAAAACTGCAACCCATATCAAAATTATATATATCAAGTTAACATAGATGAACTATGTCTAGTGGAAAAAGATCAATACCAACATATCTTTATTATTTAGTTAAAACCAAAACACACTCAACATATAGACAAAACCCATTAAAAAAATATCAAAAATCATGTCTAAGGATCAATGGCGTATCTTGAAACTATCTATGCTAATAATTGCCATATAGTCATATCAAAGTTGAGAGCTCTCAGAAATCGAGGGACAGCTATAGGAAATGGAAAAGGATAGATAAGATGGCCTTAAAATGGGTAAACATTCCCATAATCCATCCTCTAAGCAGTTGGCAAAAAATGTGGATGATTTGTTGAATATGAAGATCTAACAATGTATTGTGAACAGGAAATGAGCCAGATTTGTCTCAATGTTCCTTGTATCTAGGATCACACCGACTTTTTAATATTAAGAATTCAATAAACAAAGCTAGATATATTTAATGTAGCCACAAAGTTCATTCTGCAGGGAACAACTGCATGTGGTCCAAAGGAGGAAACAGAACTTCTATAAGGGGATTCGAAGGATGTACAAATCAACCCTATATGACCGTCAACCACCCTCACACAGCTGGCTACTGTTGTAAAAGACATCCACGTGGATTCTGATTTAGTTGACCAGCACATATATCATGTGCATATCTTCGCCCAACTACAAATCGGGTTTTGGATAGTTCTAGTATGGAAATAGTGGCCTTCTTGAATCCGTAATTCAGCGTAGCTTAATTGTTGCCCCTCTTAATGAGGACATTGATATACTTATCAGTCTACCGGTTAATCCAAACTCTATCCCTACATGGTTGATGATCCGTCTGACCGGTTATACCACCCCCCCCCCCCCCCCCAGCTGCATCAGAGGCATGTGGCAAAAAATTAAAACAGCCCTCTTAAAAGGCTGCAAGATGGCTGCCAAAGGCTATCCGCCCATGCGCGGTGCGTCATGACGTCACGACATACACGTGACATCACAGCGCCGCCGCCATCTTAAAATGAAGAAATCAGGAGATGGAGGGAAGAGCAGAAAGAAGTGGAGATAAAACGACAACTTAACTACACAAACATATACCAAAGCACTTAGTGGTATACTGAGCATATATTCAAGGGAGGGGGCAGTCCATCAATTGTACTAGGGCATGGAACATCTCGAAGCCCTGAGGCACTACCCCCTGACAATTCATGTGATGCACTTATTAAAACACAAATTGGGGACAACCTCTTTTTATGTAAGTATAATTGACATTATGATAAAAAAGAAAAACTTATATAGTCATTGAGGCCAGGTTGTCTGGTCGCTGCCAGCTCCCAGATCCACTGGGTCTCATGCTGCTATAGCAATTTGTCAAAGTCACACACTCTGGGGAAAAATCTCAACTACCCAGCACTTGAGGCATGATGTTCCAGGCAAACATGGCATGCTACATGAGCTCTAAGATGGGTAAGTATCAATTTCATAAATGTGGTCCAGAAACTATATATTGACCTGAAGGTCTTGCCAACATAGAAGGACCCACAGGTAATAACATAGATCACACCAGTGGTGTCATAAGTGAGCATCTGGTTGCTTCTGAGGGTCCTTCCGGTGGGAAAGGCCAACCTGTCACCTACCAGCATACACATAAAATCATCACACCGCCCACATCTAACCAAGCCTGCTCTTCTGGGACGAGTGGAAGGTTTCCAAGCAATATCCATCCAATGTCCAAAAATGTGACTATTCTGATGCGACTTATAAGGATTTGTCGATAGGAGAATTAGTGGGACAACTATTTCCTCCACTGTGCCTGTCCAAAGGATGACAGATTTTCTGACAGGTTACCGATCTCACTTCCTCAATTCTTGTGTAGGCAAAAATTATGTAAGTTTGGCTGGGATGAGATGTCACTCTGGCCCATGCAAGAGAATTCAATCTCAACAAAAGCGGAAACTGTACACTGAGATTTGGGAAATGGGACTGGCGCCTTCCTAAATAAGTATAACTGCCCTGAAAGTGTAGAAGTGCCTTCTGTGTAATAGTCTTGGATAATATTAATTGCATACTGATATGTTCTGTAATGTGGAAAAAAAAAATGGTAGCAGAAGATCTTACTTACATATGTAAGAAAGTTGGGATTCATGTTTTCAATTCCCCAACTGTGTCCCCATTTCCCAGGTTATCGAGGGCTTTCTAAGCAGGGATGTTAATTACATGGTGACCGGGAGCAGAAAGGCTTTGGATATTGCTAATGGAAGCTCAGTGCCAGATAGAAGAGGTGGGCACTGCAAACGGAAAGCTGCGGAGAATGTAGAGGTAAGAGGGCTTTTGTAAAGTGTACCGGAACATTCTGTGTGTGTTCCATCCTATGGGTTTCTTCTGCTCATAAGGCACTTTGATACCCTTCTGCCTTTTAGCTGACTTTTCACGTGCCATTATTTTTCCTTTCTCTTAGCCAGTTCTGTGTCGTGGGAAGCAGTTATTGAAGAAAGCCATCCAAAACCAGGTGTGTTTTCCTACAAGAACAATAGAGCATGTCATTCTGTCTTTGCATTTTTAGTTTAGTTTTTATAATTGACAAGCAGCCAATGATTTTGTTAGACAATCTACATAACACTAAGGGCTCGTTCACACTTGGCTGTTTTGCCAACGCTTGCCAAACGCCCCTATAGCGTTTGGCAAGCGTTGGTCCGGCGTTTGCTGAGCGTTTTTAACGCTCGGCAAACGCTCTGCAAACGCCGCATGCGCGGTTTAGCGGCGGTTGCTAGGCGTTTGCTGAGCGTTAATAACGCCCCACAAACGCCTATAATGCAGTTTGAGTGGTGTTACCGCTCCGCAACCGCGTCGCAACCGCACCGCAAACGCCGGCCGGGCGTTTGCGGAGCGGCACCATAGACGAGAATAGGGGGCTTCAAAGCCTCCTGACTCGTCCAGAGGCGTCCGTTTTGCCGCGACGCGACGCAAACGCTCCCATTAGAACAGCACCATGTGCTGTAATGTGCAGAGTTGGCAGAGGCGTTTGGGAAGCGGTAAAAACGCTTCCCAAAACGCCTCTCTGCCGCCTGCACACAAGGCTAGTGTGAACGTAGCCTAACAGTAGTCTGTTTTGCCTTGTGGTTTAATAGCATCATCTTACCATAGTCGTTTCCTGTGTGTTTTTTTTTGTTTTTTTTTTCTACAGTGCACTCATAAAATATTCAGACCCCTTTACTGTTTTCAATGCTATTTTGCAGCCTGGTACTACAGTTTAAATTTCATTTTTTCCTCTTTATTCTACACAGTACCCCATAGTGACAAAGTGAAAACAAAATTTTAAAAATGTTTGCAAATGTATGAAAGAGAAAAAACTTTGCAACAACACTTGAAATTTAGCTCAGCTGCTTCCCATTTCTCTTGATTGTTGCTGAGATGTTTCTACACCTTGATTAGAGTCCACCTGTGGTAAATAAATTGAACATGATTTGGAAAGGCACACACCTCTCCTTTTTAAAATGCCTCACAGCTGACAATGCACACTATCAGAGCAAAAGCCATTACGTCAAAGGAACTGCCTGCAGAGCTCAGAGAAAAGATTATTGCAAGCCACAGATCTGGGGAAGACTACAAAAAATTTCTGCTGCACTGAAGGTTCACTGAAGTTTGGCACAGCCAGGACTCTTTCAAGAGCTAGTCACCTTGCCAAACTGAGCAATCGGTAGTAGAAGGGCCTTAGTAAGAGTTGACCAAGAACCCGATGGCCCCTCTGACTGAGCTCCAGAGATCCTGTGTGGAGATGGGGGCAGAGTGGCTAGACAGAAGCCTATCCTCAGTGCAAACCACATGAAAGCCCAATTGGAGTTTGCAAAAAAACCACTCGGACTGTGAGGAACAAGATTCTCTGGTCTGATGATACCAACATTGAATTGTTTGGCCATGGTGGTGTCAGCATCATGCTGTGGGGGTGTTTTTCAGCAGCAGGGACTGGGAGACTGGTCAGGGTTGAGGGAAAGCTGAATGGAGCAAAGTACAGAGATATCTTCAATGAAAACCTGTTCCACAGTGCTCAGGATCCCAGACTGGGTCCGGGTTTCACCTTCCAGCAAAAAAATTCTAAGCACACATCCCAGACAACAGGAGTGGCTTAGGGACAACTCTATGGATATCCTAGACAGCGCTGACTCGAACCCTATTGAAAATCTCTGGAGAGACTTAAAATTGGCTGTCAACTGTTGGTCCCCAACCAACCTGACTGAGCTTGAGAGGATTTGCAAAGAGTGTCAGAGAATTTCTACTGTGCATGCACATGTCTTGCTGCAAAACTAATTGGTCCAGCAGTCTTCTGGGACCTGTGAAGGTTCCTAGGAGACTGCGGGAGGAAAGAGGGGGACCACGGCAAACTGAGCTGGAAGAGGGGGAGGCAAACAAGCAGAGCGTCCACTTTTGAGTGGAACTCTGCTTTAACTAGTTGCCGACCGCAGATAGCCGAATGACGGCTGCACTGCGGCCGGCCAGTTCTGAGTGGACGTCATATGACGTCCTCCCAGAACGCGCTCTCCTGCGCGCACCCGGCGATCTCCGTGATCGCTGTGTCCTACGGACACAGCTGATCACGTGATGTGGTAAAAGGCCAATCACAGCGGCCTTTTACCACGTGATCAGCGGTGTCCAATGACACGCTGATCAGAGGGAAATGCAAGTGCCGGTTCTCGGCTGCACTTTCCTCATGCTGTCAGATCGTGAGGAAAGTACTGCCGAGAGCCGGCAGTTGTCAGAGCGGGGATCGGCACCGATCATCAGTGCCCTGATGATCAGTGCCCAGCAGTGCCACCCGCAAGTTCCGCCCACCTGTGCCCAGCAGTGCGCCCACTAGCTCCGCCCACCTGTGCCCAGCAGTGCACCCACCTGTGCCACTCTGCAATGTCTCACACCTGTGCCCAGAAGTGCCACCTACCTGTGCCCACCCACCAGTGCTGCCAGTCAGTGCCCAGGGGTTGTGCCAGTCAGTGCCACCAGTCAGTGCCCAGCAGTGATGCCAGTCAGTGCCGTCTATCAGTACCCATCTTCAGTGTCCCCTATCAGTGCCGCCTATCAGTGCTGCATATTAGTGCCACCTATCAGTGCCCATCAGTGCTGCCTCATCAACGCACATCAGTGAAGGAGAAAAAATACCTGTTTGAAAAATTTTATAATAGAAACAAACTTTTTTTTTTTTTTTTTTTTTTTTCAAATTTTTTGCACTTTTTTTATTTATAGCGCAAAAAGTAAAGCGCCCAGTGGCGATTAAATACCACCAAAAGAAAGCTCTATTTGTGAGAAAAAAATGATCAAAATTTCATATGGGTACAATGTTGCATGACCGCGCAATTGTCAAAGTGCGGCAGCGCTGAAAGCTGAAAATTGGCCTGGTAAATAAGGGGGTATAAGTGCCTGGTAGGCAAGTGGTTAAGTACATGTGCGATTTTTTTTTTTTTTTTTTTTTTTTTTTTTTTTTTTTTTTTTTTTTTTCTTAAATTCAGACATTTCTATAATGCTGCTTTCGCTTTGTCGTTTTTGAATACGGAGTGTAGATTGAGGGGGGGGAAATGTATTTAAACAACTGTAGTACCAGGCTGCAATGTAATGACATTGAAAATTCTACAGATGTCATACATACATACTTTGAGAACACAGCAGATCTCAATGAGGAAAAATCTGCTGGATATCTATACTGATATGGACTAGGTAATGTGTTGGAATGTAAGGATGCCCCATTGATGAACATCATCAACCTACAGAGGACTGAATTCAAAGACATCCCCAAAATCAAAGTGAAAAAATGATGCAGCAGGTTAGTCCATTTTGCTGAAATCTTATTGCAGCAACTCAAAATGGTACTCAGTAGTTTGTATGGCCCCCACGTGCTTGTATTCATGCCTGACAACATCTGGGCATGCTCTTAATGAGACGATGGATGGTGTCCTGGGGTATTTCCTCCCAGATCTGGACCAGGGCATCACTGAGCTCCTGGACAGTCTGAGGTGCAACCTGGTGGCGTCGGATGGACCGAAACATGATCTCCCAGAGTTGTTCTATTGGATTTAGGTCAGGCGAGCGTGGGGGCCATTCATTGGTATCAATTCCTTCATCCTCCAGGAACTGCTTGTATACTCTCGCCACATGAGGCTGGGCATTGTCGTGCACCAGGAGGAACCCAGGACCCACTGCACCAGCGTAGTGTCTGATAATGGGTCCAAGGATTTCATCCCGATACCTAATGGCAGTCAGGGCACCATTGTCTAGCCGGTAGAGGTCTGTGCGTCCCTCCATGGATATGCCTCCCCAGACCATCACTGACCCACCACCAAAATGGTCATGCTGAACTATGTTACAGGCAGCAGAACGTTCTCCACGGCTTCTCCAGACCCTTTCACGTCTGTCACATGTGCTCAGGGGGACCCGGCGCTCTTCTGTGAAAAGCACGGTGCTAGTGGTGGACCTGCCAATTCTGGTGTTCAATGGCAAATGTCAATCAAGCTCTGTGGTGCCAGGCAGTGATCACAGGGCCCACTAGAGGACATCGGGCCCTCATGAAGTCTGTTTCTATTTGTTTGGTCAGAGACATTCACACCAGTGACCTGCTGGAGGTCATTTTGTAGGGCTCTGGCAGTTCTCATCCTGTTCCTCCTTGTACAAAGGAGCAGATACCGGTCCTGCTGATGGGTTAAGGACCTTCTATGGCCCCGTCCAGCTCTCCTAGAGTAACTGCCTCTCTGGAATCTCCCCCATGCACGTATTGATGTGCCATCCTGGAGGAGTTGGACTGCCTGTGCAACCTCTGTAGGGTCCAGGTATGGTCTCATGCTACCAGTAGTGACACTGACCCTAGCCAAATGCAAAACTAGTGAAAAACAGAGAAGATGAGTAGGGAAAGTCAGTGGCCTCCACCTGTAAAACCCATTCCTGTTTTGGGGGTTGTCTCATTGTTGCCCATCTAGTGCACCTGTTAATGAATACCAAAGCAGCTGAAACTGATTAACAACCCCCTCTGCTACTTAACTGACCAGATCAATATCCCAGGAGTATCATTGACTTGATGCTATACTCTGATTAAAAAGTGTTCCTTTCTTTTATTTTGAACAGTGTATATTATGCACATTTAGCTCTCACCTTTTTGAACTGAAGAGATTCTGTGTGGCCAAAACCTGATATTTAACTTTACTAAAGATTTTTGTTTGCTCGGAATGCTCTGCCTTTTTTTGTTTTACTTCTCTCATGTGATATTACTTCTAACTTCCTTCTGCACTTGTCTCTAATGTTCATTTCCTAGGAGTACAGCAGTGTGTTGGCCAATGCTCATTCTTGGGGAGTCTGTATTCTACATGTGGATGGTATCCTTTTTGTTCCCAGCCTCATGACTGTAAATGCTTGACACTGACAAAAACCTATGTTTGCTTTGATCAAAGGAAGCTATTGCATTGTAAGTAGGTACCTTCTCTGCGTCACAAAACTGTTGCATATTAAGCTCGGCTTACATCTGTGGGCGCAGGACTGTTGTAAATCGCATCTGCATTCCCTCTATTCTCAGCTTCATAAGAGCTGGGGGAGGAGAAACAGCAGCACGCTGATCTTTCCAGTGAATTGGGTGGTGGTGGGGAGGGGAGCAGAGCAGGCTGAGTGTGCTTTCCCCTGTGCAGAAATGCCTAGCACTATGTGGTTTCCATTTTTTGGTGTGGTTTTTTAATAGGACCACTTCCCACAGGTACAGCAGCCTATTCAAATGAAATATGTGCAAACGTGGCCACAGGGGGGATGTGTACAAGTGTGAACCTAGCCCTATAGTGCTTGTTGAGAAGAAATCCCTTAGGTGTAGTACCTCCCCATAGTCTGTAGATGGTGCTAGGAGTTTGTGTGCACACTTCATCTTTTGTATCTTGTTTAGATGACTGTTTTCTATGTTTACATTTAGCCCCTATAAGAATCAGATTTTTACAAAGTTTTTTTTCTATTAAGGCATATACTGCAAGAACAACCTAGTATAGTGCAGTGGTTCTTAACCTTGTTGGAGGTACTGAACCCCACCAGTTTCATATGCGCATTCACCGAACCCTTCTTAATTGGAAAAATAAAAATATGATTTTTCAAATTCAAAACATAGGTATATATTTATACATAGGTGCACAAAATGAACAAAACCATTAAGAACAAAACCATTAAAACATGATTTTCAAACAAAAACATAATAATGAATATTTACTGCACGAATCATATGAGTCGGGTGTGGGTCTTCACCTCCGCCGAACCCGCGAGACTGACTCCCCGAACCCCTGGGGTTCGATCGAACCCAGGTTAAGAACCACTGGTATAGTGTATATAACAGAATATAAGAAACAAATTAAAGATATTGGGATCCTTACTTTTCTAGCAGGAGTAAATTTAATACTTTTTGTGAATCTCTCCAGCCATCCTCTAATTGTGTGTACAATAAGTCATACAGCACACCTGCTTTCAGGCCGGCCAGATTTCCCAGACTGCATCCCTCCTGCTTCAATGCTTTGTGTCCCAGAGCATAGTCGTTTCAGTCGGTGACTAAATGTGATACCGAAGCATGAGCACAACCAAGGAACTATGCAGTGGCTGCACTAGTATTTGTAGCAGGACAGGTTCACTTCAACCAACCGCTCGCTCATTGACGATTATAATTTAGACTACCTTATTTTGCCTCTTTAACAGTCTTCTCTCCAGAGGTCCTAAAATATCTGAATCGCTCCACACACAGCACTTCTAAGGTGAGTTCTGTGGGGGGGACTGATGCAGAGTATTTAGTGTTTGTTTTTTTTCTTTTTTTTTTTTTGTTTGTTTTGTGTGGTAGGTTTGGTCAGAGCACACTGCTCACACGGTCTATGTTCCCATTATTTCTATATCTTTAGGGCAAAGGTGCTGTTGGTGCAAGACAGAATGTTAAAGGTGAGTTTGAATGCTAAATGTTCATGTCTGGTTCATTCCTATGCCAAAGCTGTTCGTAGGTTTTAACCAAATGAAATGATCAGTGGAGGCATTATAGGAACCCTGTTGCTATGTAAAGAGTTTTGAGCCTGAAACACCCTGTGAAAGAAGTTGAATAATTACCTGTCCTGCAGGCAGTTACTGAAATCCATTCCCCCCCCCCTCTAAGGCTTTGGACGCTGTTGCCATGTGACATCTTGGGATGTGTCAGATTACGTATTCCCTGCAATATGCTGTGATTTCTCCAAGTAGATACTATGCCAGTTTGTGTACTCTAGTAATGTTAAAACTGGCAGAAGGGACCACACCGTTCAGTGGGCGACATGCTATCCAACACACCCAAGAATTGTTGGATAGTAATGGATAATGAAGAATTGACTCTTTTGCCTGTCAGGCAGTTAAATATTTGGCTTCTTTCTCAGGTTTGATTTGGGCTCATATGTTTTAATATGGTAACAGGGTTAACAACTGGATATGGAATGTGGTCTGGTGAACAGGTTGAAAGATAACACAGGAAGTTGCTGTAGTGAATATTGTCACTATTTATTTCAGGTACTTATTTACACAGCGCTATACATTCATATATTGTACATTCACATCAGTCCCTAACCCTCAAGGGGTGTACCAGCTATGGTCCCTAGCTCACATTCATACATACACATACTAGGGCCAATTTAGATAGGAGTCAATTAACCTACCAGCATTTCTTTGGAGTGTGGGAGGAAATGGAAGTACCTGGAGGAAACCCATGCAAGTACAGGGAAAACCATGCAAACTCCAGGCAAGTGGTGCTGTGGTTTGGATTCAAACCAGCAACCCTAGTACTGCTAGGCGGAAGTGCTAACCATTAAGCCACTGTACTGCTCACTTGCTGTAAGCTGTGGAAGGACAAATCTGAAAATGCTGCATGATGTGGAAACTCGTTTATCTCTTTCTTGTCTTATAGCCATTTCCAATATAAGTTAGTATATGGTAATTGAAAGGGATTTTACACATCCTGCTCTTTACTTCTATCACAGTTTGTAAAACTTAACTGCACCCCTACAGTATGTCCATTTCCTCACCAAAGACTTTGCTGCCTAGCATGGACAGCGGAGAGGGTCTTTCTCTGGGAGTTTAGGTGTAGAGACAAGAAGGCTATTAGGCATATGTCACACTGTTGACACACCAGAGATCCTGTCATTTTCAAGTGGAAGGTTTCCTTACGGAGGTGCATATGACCACCACAATGCTCCGCCTGCTTGCATGTGTCAATCCTAGGTCAGTGTTTGGTACCTAGATGACATGAAATGTATTGGGTGTGTTTATTCTACATGCATCAGATACCAGTAACATTTACATTTTTGTTTGCTGCAGTTGGTAAACTGAAGAGCCCATTTCTGAAGATTGAGGATCAGAGCCAGTGAGTTACTATATTCCCATTTCATCTGTAATGATTCTGCAGTGTCCATGCTTTACCTTGGATTTGTCCGTTGCCAGCCTGAACATCCCAGTCATATTGCTAACCCCTGAACTTTACCAAGTCCCTTTGCTAAAAGATTCCAGTCCTTTTCAGAGATCAACCTTTCTCTTTAGGACATGTCACAGGCCATGCTGCCTTGGTGTCATTAAGTTGGTCACGCCCTTTAAAATCTGATTCTAAAATCTCCTTTTAGATCTGCCTATAATGTAGTGTCATAGCTTGTCTGCTTGCTTGCATATGAATGAAAAGGACTGTTTTTGGTAAGCCCTCACACCACAAAGTCATTGGTGAATGTGCAGTCATATTGTAATTTGTGGGGCCATCTTAAAGCCAAACTGTAGACACGTTTTGGGTAAAATGAAGGGAGGGAGCCTCTGTCTCCGTTTTTAGTACTATCTGTGCCCACACTGGGAAGAGATTTGCTCACTTCCTGTCAGAACAGGAAGTGATTAAAAATCTGTCCAAATAAGATTGGGGGGGGGGAGAGACGTTTTTGGGAAAGGAACTGCTGACCGTGTTCAATTAGTGTCTGCTATCCTGTTCCTATAATAACTGTCCTCTCTCCCACAGGGAGAGGAAGAGACAGAAAATATCTATAATGGGAACAGGGGTGACCTAAAACTTGAGAGAAATGTTAACTCTTCCCAGCTCTTACTAAAACATTTTTTAAAAGTTGTCTGCTGATGGTCTGTAAATCTGATCTGTGGGTTGGTTGATATAAGATCTGATCGGTTCATGAAATCTTATCTTTTAAAATTTTCCTCTTCTCTACTCTTCCTCTCCTCTTTACCTGCACTGGGGTACAGTTTTCACTACTATCAGTTGTAGTAGAAATCAGGATGGCGGGATTTCACCAGTTTGTATCTGTAGATGTAGTGGTTCCAAGTATCTACAGTTCAACCATTGCACCTGGCAAGATCTGAAACAAAAAATAAATTTGAAGTGCTGTATGGAAAGGAAATAGACTGGTAATGAAATATGTGGACAGCTATAGATCACAGAAAAAAAATAAGTTTAAGTGAACCTGCTTGTTAATAATTCATTTATAGGAAGTACCGTCCACTCCAGTGCTGCTTCTCCAGCTTCCCTGAGATTTCCTTCATCTCTTCAGACAGGAGTCCCTTTGAGACTGGTCGTACTAACAATAGTACACACAAAGAAAAAGATGCTGGGTAAGCCTGTCATCGTGGCCATGTATCACTCAAACTTTTGCATTGCAGCAAGAATATGAATGTATTGTTCAAGGACAGTGAATAGAGAAAAAATACCTACAAAATATAATTGGGTATGGGATTACATGCATTTTTCTTAGAAGGCTGCTTTAAAACAACCTTCCACTAACCTTTTAGGTGCAGGCACTGTGGAACAATTTGATGACTGAAAAGAGCTATTTAACCTCTCCAACCTTCTTTACTTGGAGTTTCTGGCCCAAATTAAGTGTTCCTATTTGAAGTTTTCACTTCACTGTTTACATGCTTGTTCCAGCACGTTGAATAAACCAAAAAAAAAAATGCTGAGGCAAGAGACAGTCTTTTCGGTAAGAGGTATTCAGTGTGACTCCATATGTCTCACATTTTTCAAGTGAATTGAGATCATGCACATACTGCAGTTTTTTTAAAGCTGCATTGTTTCCAGCTCCTTGATATGTTCAGCATGCTTATAGATAATGTTACTTTAGAGACCAAGAAGAAGATGGAGAGAGGAGTCAGAGACCACACGCTAGGGAACGAAGTGGTTACTGTGAGTGCTGTCAGGTGACCTACACCAAACTCAACGAGGTAAGAGAACAAGCAGGTTGTGTGCATGCAGTGTAGCGGTTCAGAAATACATCCACACAACTGACAGTCTTTTCACTTCTCTCCAGCACCTGATTAGTGAACAACACAGCCAATTTGCTCTAGATGATTCCAATTACAAAGTCATTGATGATATTGCTTGCTACTTAATATGTGACCTAATGGAGTATCCTCGTGGGTGAGTAATGTACAAGATTGCTGAGATTCGTTGTGTGGTTTGTTTGTGGGTGTTTGGTTTTTTTTGGCGGGGGGGGGCACATAGCCAAATGCGCGCGGGCGCACACTATTTATCTGCCATAGGAGTTACATCTAGTCAGTTTGGTGATACAAACCTTGCCCATACTGCAATGCACAGCCAGGCCCTCCACTGCCGCTACAGCATGACAGGACTTGGCCCTGGCCTGCTACTAATTCAGTGCAATAAAAGCAACATTTTGAGGCTTTTTGTTTTTGTTTTTTTTTTTTTTTTTTTTTACATCTATAACCCCCATTTCTTATGAGTGTCAAAAGAGCAGGAAGTGAGAGATGAATGTCTACAGTGGAATCGCAGACAGAAGTTGAGAACTTAGCAGATGTAAGTCTTACACTTGCAAAATGGATACAAATCACTTTAAAGTATAACTAAAGGCAAACTTTTTTTTTTTTTTTTATTGTAGCTTTGGATAGGAAGCGGGAGGAAATTCCTCCAGTTTGTCTGAGGCACAAGTGAAGGAAAATCTGCCTAATGGGCAAAAGAGAAAAAGAAAAAAAAAAGTTATAACCATCCATTACTATACTTAAAAAAAAAAAAAAAAAAAAAAAATAATAATAATAATTTGGTTTAATGTTGTCAAGACACCTTGTTAAAATGGAACTGCATTGCATCTGAGTACCACAAACCAAAAATGCTATAGAATGTTTAATATTCAAAACAAACTCATACATCCATCTCTGCATCCATGCCTTAGTTTGCTGAGAAATCCTTTTGAAAAATACCTCCTAGCATTTCTGGCAGTGGCCATTTTGAGTAAGGACAGATGATTCATGTAGCAGTTACTTCCTAGAATTCATCTGTCCTTGGCTCAGGCATTGGCTGAGCTGAAAACCTTCCCTCCCCTCCTGAAGACTTCTGGGATGCATGACATAATTTGCCCAAGTTTGGAAACCAGGAAGTAAATTAAGGAATGCAAAAAAAAGGTTAAAACAAGTAAACAGGATATACCTTCCTATCTATTTACTAATGCAGCCGAAGGATTAGAAATAGTCCGTAATTGATAGTGAAGTTCTGCTTGAATATATCAAACTTTGACTTGCTGTTTTTTTCTGTGTGAAGCCTGTTTGCTTAAGTCGTTAAGTGTTTGGAAGTACAGGAATAATTAGTGTATATATTCCACCGCCAGCATTAATTTTCCATAAACTGTACCTTCACTTTCTTTGTTTCATAATTCGGTTCCATTAGCCGGACTTGCATCTTATTAGCATTAGTGTATACAGTACATTGCTGTATTCGAGCAGCCTCCAGTCATCAGACAGATGACACAATTGATGGCTATATTGAGGTCATTTTACTGCCTGTTTTCTGAGAATGGCTCTGCATGTAACATCTCTCAGCCTGTTGTCTTCCTCTACAATAGCTGCATAAAACCAATATTGATTTTATAATGGTGTTTCCTTATTGGGTCCTTTCACAGTAAGTAGGAAGAGTTACCAAGCTGATGGACCATCTATATGAGCTAAGTAAATATTCGGTCCAATTTATAACAAACGTCTGCTGCAAATTGCACCCAGATTCCTGTTTTCATTTCTTTTTAATGCAAGACAGGAAATGATTATGGGGTCTAATTTGCATGCAGAGGTAATTTCCTTTCACACGTTTTGGGAGATATATTTTTAATGCAGCAAATGTGATTTTAAACCATACATTTATTGGTTGTCATTTTAAAACACATCTATAGTCTGACTAGAATGTAGCATCCAATCGAAGACAGACAATAGCATGCCCGCTATTAGATTAGTTTTGTAAAACAAATTACATTAAACTTTATGATCAAATTGGAACTTAGATGGCTACTATTGGGTGATCACCAACACATACTACCACAACTTTGCTGTTGACCAAAGCGGGACTGGGTAGTCATGCAATAACTTTAATCAGAACCAACCAGATTAGCCATTGGGCACAGCAATGTAATGTGCATGTTTCAACCGAGTTATACCTCTAAGCATAAGGGTCTTGCATTGGTAGGCTACTTGGGCACTGCTGGGAGGGGGGGGGGGGAGGTGAGGGAAGAAACTGAGCTACTGAAGCACTGCTGGAGGGGTGGAGCGGGGGAAGCGGAGCTGCAAATTCTCTTTTGAAAAAGGAGTAGAGAGCTGCGCTGCCGAGTCCTGTCTGGGAGGGGAGGCTGCGCTGCCGAGTCCTGTCTGGGAGGGGAGGCTGCGCTGCCGAGTCCTGTCTGGGAGGGGAGGCTGCGCTGCCGAGTCCTGTCTGGGAGGGGAGGCTGCGCTGCCGAGTCCTGTCTGGGAGGGGAGGCTGCGCTGCCGAGTCCTGTCTGGGAGGGGAGGCTGTGCTGCCGAAATGCTGGAAGTGAGATTGGACTTAAAAGTTCACAACAGCAGCACTGAAACTTTCCAAGGATGACTTCATCCCCCGTGTAGTTACTGAAGGTAGGCAAAAGCTTGTTTTTAAGGCTCATGTACTGCTTTGTCAAGAATCTACACCGATAAGCCATAACTGTGTCCAGAGCCTGGCTCCAGGCTCACTTTAAAGACCACTCCAGATCATTTTTGTTTTATTTTACATTTTAAAATATGGATAAAGCAGCATTATCATGGAGGCAAAGCCCCGGCAGAAAAAATGCTCATAAAAAGTTCAAACCTATTGTAACTATTCCAAAAAATATTGTACTTTGTTTGCTGTCTTTGCCCCATGGGAGAAATTTACCATCACTTCCTGTCCTACCTTTTTAGTCACCAGGACAAGATGCACACTTCTCCCCCCTTCTCCGCCTTCTACACAATGTGGACAATGATATACACTTCTTCCCCTTTCACATAAACCAATTATTATACACTTATAGGGATTTGTGTGGTTTTTGTTTTTTGTTTTGTTTTTTTCTTGGATGTGTTTTGTATAGCAAAAAGTGTATGTGTGTATTTTATTTTTGTCTATAGCATAAAAAAATGCAGAGGTGATCAAATACCACCAAAAAGCTCCATTTGTGGGGAAAGACATAAATTTCATTTCTGTATAGCGCTGCATGACAGCGCAATTGTTGGTTAAAGTAATGCAGCGCTGCATCGCAAAAAAATGGTCTGGGGGGGGGGGTAAATCTTCCGGAGGGCAAGCGGTTTAAGTACCCCAAAATGACTTTATTCCTATAACGAAAGGGAAAGAAAAGTTTATTGCCTATCTTCCTGTCCTCCTCCATTGCAGCATTAACAACCCTACAGTTGTACTGTAGTCCTTTGTCATTTGCTTGTTACCATCTCAGCAGTAGCTTCTTATGTTTGCAATAACTGGGCTACATTCACAATGAGGCGAATTTATGGAGAACTGGGGTAGCCAGAAATCTGGAGCAGTTTGTGCATGGCAACCAATCGGCTTCGAGCCTTCATTTTCAAAGCTTAGCTGAACACATTGACGTTAGCAGCTGCTTGGTTATTCTGCACAGCTGCTCCAGGTTCTGGTTGTGAATGGTTTTAGCAAATGCCTCTAATGTGTTTTTAATGTGCATTTCATAGGCTTTAATTAGAATACCAGTCATTTTTTTAATTGAGGATGTCTGGTTGCGCCATAGATACACTGCACTAATAAACAGTGGCATGAATGTGAGGTACCACAGTCATTCAGCATATACATGGGGTAGGGTAGTAATGTTAATGGTCTGAACACTAGTTCAAACTTAAGCATCTTGAAAAATTATTAGTCTGCCTGCCTTGCAGCTCTTCCTTTTTATTCTGCTATGGGTCCACTCTTATCCATCCTGGAACTTGTACACTGCTGAAAAAAAAATTAAAGGAACACTTTTTAACCACTTGCCTACCGGGCACTTGTACCCCCTTCCTGCCCAGGCCAATTTTCAGCTTTCAGTTCTGTCGCACTTTGACAATTGCGCGGCCGTGCAACACTGTACCCATATAACATTTTTTTTTCACACAAATAGAGCTTTCTTTTGGTGGTAATCACCACTGGGTGTTTATTTTTTTGCACTATAAACAAACAAAAAAAGAGCAAACAATTTGAGGGGGGAAAAAATTTTTTTTCTTTGTTTCTATTATAAAATTTTGCAAACAGGTAATTTTTTTTCACCTTCACTGATGAGCGTTGATGAGGTTGCACTGATAGGCAGCACTGATGAGGTGGCATGGATAGGCAGCACTGATGAGCTGGCACTGATGATGCTGCACTGCTGGATCCAGGTGTGCGGCACTGCTGGGCACAGATCATCAGGGCACTGATCATCATTGCCCTGATCAATGCTGATCACTTCTCTGACAATTGCTGGTTATTGGCAATACTTTCCTCACGCTGTGACAGTGTGAGGAAAGTGCAGCCGTTAACCGGCAACTGTATTTACCCGGTGATCTGCTGTCACTGGACACAGCTGATCACGTGGTAAAAGGCCACCATGATTGGCCTTTTACCGTATCCCATGATCTGCTGTGTCCGTAGGACACATCGTGTGCACGCCGCTGGGGGGTGCGCAGGGGGCGTGTTCTGTAATTACGTCCATGGACGTTGTCCCAGAACCAGACAACCACTCTGTCGCTGTCCTTTGGCTATAGCGTGGTAGGGAGCTGATTAATCCAAGTATCGCATCAAGTCAGTTAAACTCCTGGGATATTGATCTGGTCAGTGAAGTAGCAGAGGGGGTTGGTAATCAGTTTCAACTGCTTTGGTGTTAACAACATTGACAGGTGCACTAAATGGGCAACAATGAGATGACCCCAAAACAGGAATGTTTTTACAAGTGGAGGCCACTGACTTTTTTTTTTTTTTTTTTCCCCTACTCCTCTTTTCTGACTTTTTCACTAGTTGTGCATTTGGCTAGGGTCAGTGTCACTACTGGTAGCATGAGGCCATACCTGGACCCTACAGAGGTTGCACAGATAGTCCAACTCCTCCAGGATGGTACATCAATACGTGCCATTGCAGAAGGTTTGCTGTGTTTCCCAGCACAGTCTCAAGAGCATGGAGGAGATTCCAGGAGTCAGGCAGTTACTCTAGGAGAGCTGGACAGGGCCGTAGAAGGTCCTTAACCCATCAGCAGGACTGGTATCTGCTCCTTTGTACAAGGAGGAACAGGATGAGCACCGCCAGAGCCCTACAAAATGACCTCCAGCAAGCCACTGGTGTGAATGTCTCTGACCAAACAATCAGAAACAGACTTCATGAGGGGGGCCTGAGGGCCCGATGTCCTCTAGTGGGCCCTGTGCTCACTGCCCGGCACCATAGAGCTCGATTGGCATTTGCGATTGAACATCAGAATTGGCAGGTCCGCCACTGGCGCCCTGTGCACAGATGAGAGCAGGTTCACCCTGAGCACGTGACAGACGTGAAAGGGTCTAGAGAAGCCGTGGAGAATATTATGCTGCCTGTAACATCGTTCAGCATGACCGTTTTTGTGGGGGGTCAGTGATGGTCTGGGGAGGCATATCCATGGAGGGAAGCAGACCTCTACAGGCTGGAGAATGGCACCCTGACTGCCATTAGGTATGGGGATGAAATCCTTGGACCCATTGTCAGACCCTACGCTGGTGCAGTGGGTCCTGGGTTCCTCCTGGTGCATGACAATGCCCGGCCTCATGTGGCAAAATTATGCAGGCAGTTCCTGGAGGATGAAGGAATTGATACCTTTGTATGGCCCCCACACTCGCCTGACCTAAAT
Source organism: Staurois parvus (assembly GCF_062004578.1). NCBI lineage: Eukaryota > Metazoa > Chordata > Amphibia > Anura > Ranidae > Staurois > Staurois parvus. The sequence continues at coordinate 18,121,099 of NW_028317947.1, forward strand.
CCAATATGACCTCTCTGGGATGTCATATTTCGGTCCATCTGACACTGCCAGGTTTCACCTCACTGTCTGACAGTGATGCCCTGGTCCAGATCTGGGAGGAAATACCCCAGGACACCATCCGTCATCTCTTTAGGAGCATGCCCGACGTTGTCAGGTATGCATACAAACTACTGAGGACCATTTTGAGTTTCTGCAATGACATTTCAGCAAAATGGACTCACCTGCTGCCTCATTTTCTTCACTGTTTTCCGGGGTGTCTTTTAATTCAGTCCTCTGTAGGTTGTTTATTTTCGTTTCTATCCAACGGTGGGGAATCCTTACGTTCCTAACACATTACCCAGTCCATATCAGTATAGATATCCAGTATGATATTTTTCCCCATTGAGATCTGATGTGTTTTCAAAGTGTTCCTTTAATTTTTTTTGAGCAGTGTATTTCCTTTCTGAAGCAGAAAGTGCAGTTCTAGCGCCTCTTGGTGTAACTTTGCTTCCATTTTGTAGAGTGATCAGTCAGTGTGCTTTCCCTCCTCCCTGACTGCTCCATGGCCCTGATGGCTTATTTGGCTGGAATCCATACACCATGGCTGTGAGCCCAGACCCAAACCCCCTGCCTACTCATGGCTAGTGGAGCACACTTCCAAAAATAGGATGTGCTTTGTAACCAAACCCCTGCAGCAACCTGTAAACCAGTGAATGGGAACAATCCAGGCAAGATAGTGACCTGTGTGACTTTGGGGCTGCAAAGGTTTTCTTCTGACAAAGTTTCTTGAACTTTCTACTGCACTACTTTTTAAGTTTTTGAATAAAAGAAAAAAATATACTTGGGTTTAAAGTTGTCTTTCATGTTGCACACTATTTATCTAAATGACTGTCTGTTGGACACTCCTTCCCCCTCTTTGACCTTGTCTAGAGCAGTTTTAAATCTTCTGCTGTTGCCGGAGGAAAAGATCACATGGGGCACAGCTAACCATGGGTAGGATGGAGTTGGCTTTAAGGCTGTAGATCAGGGTTTCTCAACCAGGGTTCCTCCAGAAGTTGCTAGGGGTTCCTTGAGCAATATCTGCCTCTCAGGTTCCCGCTGACACCATTTGATATTTTTAGCTATCTATAAGGGGGTAATTTCTCAATGACCACAAGTATAAGGAACATTTCTTCTCACTGACCATCACACGAATGTATTATGAGCTGTAGATACAGTAATTTTTAGAAGGGGTTCCCTGAGACCAAAAAGTAATTTTAAAAGGTTCCTCTTTATTATTTACAGCAGCCTAATAATTTGCTTGCCCCCATGCGCTTTGCAGTATCATAGCCTGTTCTCCTTTCGGTTGAGTGAAGGACCTGGTGTAGGCTGATATGCCATTTAAACCTCTTCATAATTTAGTGGTGAAAGACATTTTGTACTGAATAGAGTGCGGAAGGGCTAGAGCCTCAGTCATGTCTGTATTCCTACTTTTAGAGTTGGGGACCACACTTATCAGAGGTTCCTTGACACAACAGTGTGGCTTCCACATGTATTTGCAAAGGTATGCATCTAAAACCTGTGTTTTTCTTAACCTGAGTAACTAACTGAAACCGATCAGTTGGGCAAAAAAAACGAAAGCAAGCAGCCTGCAAAATAAACAAGTACTTGCGTCTGCGGTGGGCAGTGAAGCTGAATTGTACCTTTTTAGTTAGGCACTAGGTAGATAGTAAATTTTACTAGGTTTTGCTGTGGTTGGTGGTGTTTGCCTGCGATGAGTGGTTTACTATCTATGTTCTCGCAATACAGTGTTTTTTACAGTTTTGGATTTTTTTTCCTTTTTTTTTTTTTCCCCCCCATTTCTTAAGGGTTATTCCTGTCATGGAGGGAGTTGTTGCTGATGGCCCATTCCCTGTTGAGGGTGCTCGGGTTTCTGTTTTAAAGGACGAGCACAAGATGGAGGTGCCTGAGGTGCTACGTGAAGGAAATGATGCCATATCACCTATTGAAGAAAACTGTGCAGCACATGTGGGTGAGGAACACATGCCTCATATGGCACAAAGAGAGCCTGTAAAGAATGCTGCTACCTGTGAACGGAAAGAGGATGTGACCATGGACGATGGACATCCTGTAGAAGACAATGGTCAGAGACACCCATTTACAGAAAATACAAACAATATTTTGTTACAGTGCAAGGGGCCATTACAAGAAATATGTGACGCAGAAGCAGCTTCTCATGTGGATGTGGTCACAGAGGTCTCCTGGTACACTGAGGAGGCTGGGTTGACCTCTGTCTATACTGTGCAGTCATTAGTTATTCCTCCAGATGAACAGCATGCACAACTGACTATGGCAAATGCACTAGCAACATTTGCCCCACCGTTGCTCCTTAGCCCCCTAGCAGATACATGCAGTTCTCTGGGTACTGAACACCCATGTGAAGTCCACAATGCGTCAGGATTGGAAGATTCCCTTCCTGGCACTAACACTGCTGGTATCGATTGTCGTGAATTACTGGTAGAGCAGATGTCGGTGTTGGAAGTTGGCGAACATCATCAAGAACTCTTCGCAGAGCCTTCTACTGGAAATCTTTGTGGGGTTCATTTATTGGATGCCCTTGTACAGCTGCCAGCAGGAGAGAGATCTGAAGAAATGGTAAATGTACAACTGGGCTCCATTAGACTGCATGAACAGCTGCTATCTGTTGAACAGAATGACCCTTTATTAAATGATTCTGCTAGCTTGTATACACAAGGGGATAGAGCTTTATCTCAGGACCATATAAATGTAATCCCTTCATGTGAAGGTCCAGCGGACACTTTAGTGGTAACGCTCCCTGGCTCCACGATTCTGACAAATAATTCTGACACAGAAGTCCAGAACCAGCTAAATGTAATACCGTTGGTCCAAGGTTTAGTAGACACTCCAGCAGTACCACATGGTGCCATACTTTTAGGGAATGAGACCAGCTCACCAGAGCAAAACCAGCTAGATGTAATATTAAGCCAAGCCCCCACAGACCCTGTAGAGGTGGTACACAATGCCACACCTTTAGTCAACGAAGCCAGCGCACCACAGCAGAATCTGCTAAATGTAATACCCTTGTACCAAGGCCCCGCAGTGACACACAGCTCTAGACCATTGGGTAATGAGGCCGGAACGCCAGAGCAGAATGAGCTGCAATCTACTACGGATTTTTGTAGAGGTAAACGTAAGTATAGCTGCTCAAGTCCCCCACCTACCAAGAGACAGCCCTGCCAATGCAATCCATTATCACTGCCTGTGTGGGTTTTTCACCAGCTTCCTAATTCTGGACTTGAGCAAGCTGCAAATGCTCTCCCCAACTTGATGAAAAGGGAGAAGAAATCTGTGACAAATGAGGGCGCTGTTGATTCCCATAACCCTTACTTTAACCCCAAACTCGTCCAGTACAATGCTTCATCCGAATCTGACTGGGATTCAGAACTTCTATCTCAGCAACAGTGTAAGCACCAGCAAGGTACACAACTTGGAGACCTGCGAACAGCCCAGGTCAATATGGATGAGAGCTGGTATGGGAGAGAGCTTTGCTCTGTGCTGGCCAAGGACCAGAGCTCTGGGTCTCCATTCTACCACACAGACTGTCACGTTGGCACACACGTCTTATGACCTGTTTATCTTTGTGGGGTGGCATCTTAGGAATGACTTGACAAAGGAAGTCTATTAATTGCTAACAATGGACTTGAAACTGCTGTTTCTTTTATCAGAGGACACTGGTTAGTGTTTAGTCTCTCACCTAGCTTCTTTTATCCCGTGGGGAGTCAACAAAAGTTTTCACGACCTCCGTTCTCCTCCATGATATAAAATTAACATTTCCGGGGGTTTTCCCTTCATAATGGTCATGGCAGGAGGGGGATGCTGCAGAGATCTCACCACAGATGTCCCTGACACATATAAAATTCCTTAAGCAACTGAAAAAGGCCAAATCAGAGATTTCTATATTGGTTGGTTCAGTCTCTGGACCTTACATCCATCCCCTTTGTGTATTTTGCCTTGCTTACGTTAAGTCCATTACTGCGTATGTCTCTAGCTCAGTCTCCCTCCTCCTTCCGGGATAGATATGCTCGTGGGCCCTCTGCTTCTACTCACAGCTATTAACTGCATCTTAATGACTCTTAATGGCTTGGAGAAGTTGTAGCTGGAGTTTAAATGTCTGCTTTGCAAGGCTGCCAAGAGTATGATGCTTGTAAAAAGAAAAAACAATCTCTTCCCCAGAGAGCATGATTGGAAGAATAGGATCACTCAGTACAGCTCCGTCACACCTAGCACTACAGAAACCACAAAAGAAAAAAAACTAAATTGATATAAATGTTACATTTGTCACTCGGTAATGGAATGCGATCTCGGCTTTCTCAAACACCCTGAAATGCCGATCTAGGGATTTTACCATGGAAGTTGATGCATGGTTCCAACCTTCCTTGTGACTTCCCATTGTTCCAAAGATGTGATCGGCAGCTTCCCTGTCATAGAGCGCCTAGAAGGGGCTGAACGTAGAACCGGTAATCTAGATCAGGTTGATTTTTGCATTATTACATTTGTAGGGCTCCTGGAGTGCTTTAGGAAAAAAAAAAGCTTGAGCTGCGTGGAGGCTCCTGGAGATGCCAGCTGTTACGCTCCAGCTGTCCTTCTGTGAGCAGCAGATTAGCTTCATTACCAGCATAGGTATAGTTTTATAGTATAAACTGTTTTTGACCAGCATAGATTTATTGAACTACCTGATCCTTCCCATCTTGGCAAAAGGTTTCATAAACGGCCCCTTGGATGCCGTGTGTTGATGCGAGCTAGTATTGCTTTTCATAAAGGCTGTCCCCCGACACAGGTCATTAGTTGCTGTTTTTTATGACCTGGAACTCTGTAGTACTTGCTACGTAAGCTAATGTCTAGCTAGAGACTGGTTTTAAAAATCAGACAATACAAAGGAGTGTTTTAGTGTGTTTCTGTTGTTGTGCCTTCAGCTGTACTGCCTTGGGAGGAAATTTTAACACTTTTAAAGAAGTGCAAGCTTTGTTGCGCTTCCTTTTTTTGCAGCAGACACAATTTTTTTTTTTTTTTTTTTTTTTTTTTTTTAAAGACCCCAAGACAAGAGCAGATTTCTCTTTTGAGCAAATCGGACTGTTGATCTCCCAAACAAAGGTATTCTTCAGCGCTGGTCTAAGAGAAAACTTCAAACTGTCTTAAGAAAAAGCCATTAGAGGGCGCTGGGTGAAAGTAGTGTGCCGCCCACCCTCTGTGGATTGTTTAAGAGAGAACGAGTATTTTAAAAGATCTTTTACACCACTACGGTTTCCCATAGTTTGTCTTCAGACCTAAGCAACAGGAGAGGTGAGTATTTTCTTCATTTAAAAGTACAAATTAAAAAAAAAAAAAAATGGGTTTAGGGATAAACTCTCACGTAAAATACTGAAAAGAGGGAGCGAGACCTCTTTAGGTATTAAATCCAAAAATAAAAGTGTATATATTGTAGCTTACTTATGAGAGAGATAGATATATATATATATATTGCAGCTTACCAATCCTTGTGGCAGCTGCATTCGCTTCAGTTCAGCTTTAATTTTAAGAAAAAACGAACACATTTTTAAGCTGTTACTGCAGCCGTTTTTCCTTTTGTGGGATAAAGATTTTACATGAATTATAAAAGCTGACCATTTGTAAGCACCCCAGTCATTGTTTAAATTGTTTGTCTCAACCCTCTAACAGACCAAGCTGTTCAACAAAAGTGGAAGTTACATGCAGTTAAAAAAAAATAAATAAATGTACTGGCAAGATCAACAGGTGAAAATAAAGGGGGGGTGTCATTAAAATATTAACACCCCATTAAGAATTGGTAAGCTGCAGCATAATTATTGTTTTTGGAAGTTTGGCACACCTGGAAAGGTAAAGCTATATATTTTTCTTGGTGGGGACTCTCCATTTCCAAATCTTCTGTAAAAAAAAAAAAAAAATGGGTTCTGAAAAAGGATGTTTCTAGTTTAGACTTTTATTATAGTTCCTCTGGTCTAAGTATGTTTATGCAATTTGTATGAGAATACTAAAACCAGAGACAGCGAGGCAGCTAATATTGTTGATCATATTGGCACACAATCTGTGATATCACTGGGTCAAGACCTGCTTTTCAAGAAAAGCAGGTGTAGCTCCTGGAAATTGCTTCTGCTGTACAGAGTTATGGAGTGGATTCCTCCAGGTTTAGCTTTTGCTAAAGACTGCATGGATCTGGTCCATCATTACTATTGAGACTGAACTGACATTCTGGATTCATGAGGAACGACCAGGATTGCCAACAGACTTTCAGTGGCTTGGTACAAACCATTCCACCATCTCGGATTTTTTTTTTTTTTTTTTTTTCTTTTTTAAATCTTGAAATTTGGTATGATTTAATTTCCAGTGTTAGGAATTTTCTATCTCTAAAATGTGAAGTTGTAATCTAAATTTTTTTTAATGTGATGAAATAAAAGTTTATTTTTATACTTGTGGTATTTGTATTTATGAGGCCAGAGCTTAAAAGTATGGCTGAGTGTTTTTTATATCTGAATCGTCTACCAGATTTTCTTGTGGAGAGATGGTTGATGCAGGTCATGAAAGAGGTGAGTAAAGGGCTCCTGTATATGGAAGTTGTTTCCCTGCACTTTTAGAGCTCCCTCCCAAACTTCCTTGTAAGCCATGATTGTACCGCCCCTTAAGCACTGCTCCTTTAGCTGCAGCAGCTGGAGGTGTACACATGCTGAGGCAGCAATTACAGCCCCCGTAATTTCTGCTGGGTGCTACTGTCAGACAAATACAACCTATTTAGCTGAATGGGGCAGCTCTGCAACCAACACATGGTGCACTAGGATGACGTTCAAGGGGTTAAAGCAGGCAGTGAGGAGGTGATGCATCTCCTTGGGGCCTGTCTGATGCTCTCTGAAGAGCAATCCAAATGCAGAGTACTGTTTAGAGAGCAAAGATAGTGTGAACAAGCTCCTAAATGCACGTTAGCAAAGTCCATTGACTTTTATTGAGCAGTATGTGTGGCGCTTTTTTTTTTTTTTTTTGCCATTTGAAACACTGGTCAAATGTAGATTTGCCATTTAACTGTTGATGTAGTTCTGAGGTGGCGTTTTGACCTGTACACAAGCTCTTATAGAAGTGATGGATCTGGGTTCCACCACCAGAATTATGAGGGTGGCATCAGTAAATGGTTCAAGCCTTCCTTGTAGCTTACACAGTGGTGAGTTTTTATACTGACAATTGGACTTCTATTTTGTGCACAATTTGGTTTGTACATAATGTGACAAACTAGTTCTGACGTGATACTTTTTTTTTATTTGCACTAACATACAATTTTGAGGACAAGCTTTTGGGGTATGTCCCCTTCAAGGTCCAAGCAATCATTGACTGCTTGGACCTTGAAGGGGACATACCCCAAAAGCTTGTCCTCAAAATTGTATGTTAGAAACAATTGAGTACTGACGTGATATATATATTTTTTTTTTGCACTGTCGCAAGTGCACTAATACGGCTACAATCACCTCATACATAATGTGAATGACTGAACTTGTCTTTCCACCTACAACGTCTGAAGCCTTTTTGTGTCGTGTGAAGAGGACATTGAAGACTTTGTTTTGCCTGCATTGTGGTCGTTTTACAGAGCTCACCCACTCTACCAGTAGGGCGGAAAAAATAACAAATGTGATGCAGGAAAAATCCATGTCTATGGGATAGAGAGAGCTTTGTATAGCTAGAACAGATGTTTTTATGGGTGGCATTGGGATGCATAACCTTTTGAGAGAATAATGTATTTAGAAGGTGGGGACTATTATTTATCAAGTCTTAAATGCCAGTGTCCCTAGATTTGGTTTGTTTTTTTTTAATGCCTCCTGAAATGGGACTTGGAATTCTAGCATTCATGACTGTATAACTTATTGTAGTTTGACCCATCTGTGGTTGGGGAAGGTGCTCAAACGTGTGCATGTTCTCACCCCACAAAGAATTGTGCTACACTTTAGCAGATGCGTGAGGGTGCCATTGATTCTTAATGACCTTCCCACGCATTAGAAACCAGTGTGTGATATTCATGGCGATATGATTTAAGAAGGGTTGGACTTTTTTTCCCTGCATTTCTAAGGGTAGGGCAGTCCCCTGAAATTAATGGGCTGCTTCCATCCAGCATGCACACCCACACATCTGAATGGAGTCTTAGATACACTTTTTTGATGCACATTAAAAAACCTATTCAATAAAATTGTGCAAATATGTAATAGTCAGACCTCCAAAGTGTAACAACTCATCCTACACATGGATGTTGAGCCCAGCCACATTACTTGACTACGATTTGCATGATCTAAGGGTCTATACGTGTCGTGGAATTAGTCTGCTTCTTCAGGCTAGTATTTCATTTGAAGAACCCAATGGTGGTATTGAAAATATTTCTGCAACCAAGATGCATCCAAAAAAAAAAAAAAAAAAGGATACAATGTTGTATTAAAAATATTTGACACAACAGTATATATTTTTTATTTTAATGGATGTATGATGTTGCATTTGAACTCTTAAACCCTGCAAGTACTAACAAAAATATGCTGACCCCCCCCCCCCCCCCCCCCCAAGTCTTCAGCTTAATGTGGCAACATCATAGGCCCTTCCTTATGGACCTAGTAATGCTCACATGAGCATACTGGTTTGTTCAGTGTGAGCCCAATCTGTGTGAAGCTATTACCCCAGGGGGCGAGTCTATGACAGCCAGCTCAAAATAAATGGATTTGGACAGGGATGTTGCATTAAATTCACGAAGCTCCAGTCAGTAAAACTGTCTTCCAGCATAGGTACAAATAACATGTTTGGTTCTTAATGGCACCTCTGCATTGGCAGATGTGGTGAGATTTAGCGAGTGCCAACCTCATGCTGCCACAGTACCATATAGCTTGGTATGGCGCAATTTAATAAAAAAAAAAGGGGGGGGGGGTTGGGGACTTTTTTTTTTCTCCCCCTGCATATGAGGCAGCCCACTGAAATACATGGGCCACCAGAATGCAATACACAATGATGTGAATCTAGCCTCAGATCCTTCACATCACAATCCTGTTTCTACATCAGTGTTCTCATTACCCCCTGCACATCATCCCTCCCTTCACATTACAGTCCTCAGCCCCCCCTTCACATTCTTGTTCTTGGCCCCCCTTTATAGTGCCTGCCCTATTTTAAATCATCTCATCCCCCCCCTTCATATTGCCTCCCCATTCCTGTCTGCTCCCCCCTTCACATTGGAATCCTCAGCTCCTGTTCAAATTCTTGTCCTCACACCATTTATAGAACCCCCCTTTTCATACCTAAGTCCCCAGCCCCCCTTCACATTCCTGTCCTCATGCCCCATTATAGAACCCCCCTTCGCATGCCTGTCCTCACCCCCTTTATAGAACTGACCCTGCACAATGCACTGCAATCCCCCGTCCCCCTTCACATTCCTGCCCTTATCCCCTTTATAGAACCCCCCCCCCCTTCATTCCTGCCCTCATCCCCTTTATAGAACCGGCCTTCCACACTGCAGTCCCCTTTCACATTCCTGCCCCCATCCCCTTTATAGAACCGACTTTCCACACACTGCAGTCCCCTTTCACATTCCTGCCCTTATCCCCTTTGTGGACCCCCCCCCCCCTTCACATTCCTGCCCCCATCCCCTTTATAGAACCGACTTTTTACACACTGCAGTCTCCTTTCACATTCCTGCCCTTATCCCCTTTGTGGACCCCCCCCCCTCCTTCACATTCCTGCCCCCATCCCCTTTATAGAACTGACCTTCCACACTGCAGCCCCCCTTCACATTCCTGCCCTCATCCCCTTTATAGAACCCCCCTTTCACATTCCTGTCCTGACCCCCTTCTTCCTTCACATTGCCCCTGGCTTTCCCTGTACTTCATAGCAGTGACGGCCTTCTTCCCTGTCCTACTTTACACAGGGAGGAGGGTGGGCAGCACAGAATCTCTAGAGCTGACATTGAATGGCAGCACAGTGATGGACAGAAGGTGGGAGCTGCCCCAGTTAACTGATTGATAGAATCCCCTGCATCCTAGCAACCAATCAGTTAACTGGGCCCGCCCCCTGTCTATCGCTGCGCTGCCTCCTGATGTCAGCTCAGCAAAGAAGACCGTGCTGGAGGTAGGTTGAGGGGAAGAACTGCCTACTAAATGGTGCAAGCATGGTGGGTCCGGATGGGACATTGACTCCGGTCCAGATCCAGACCACAGTCCGCCATTTAGTGATGCCTAGATTAGGAGTTAACGTTCATGCAACTTGGAAGACTGGTGGTATCTAGCGGCTGAGAGTTACTGCAAGGGGCAGCTCGGCATTAAATGACAGATTGTTTTCTTTTGCAATAAAAGTTGAATTTGTGTATATAAATGGGTAGCATTTCAGTAAAATCTTGAGTTACACTTTCAGGAGAAAAAAAAGAGCTTGCTGAATTTGATGCTGTCCAGACTAGTAACAAGGGAAGAAATGTAGAAAACACACTAACTACTTAAGGCCCCCTCTGGCACAATGCATAATGGTGCTTCATCTATCCATGCACCACTCCCCTTTGTTGTAGTCAAGTTGCTGTGCTCAGCAGACTTGAAAAGGCAACATTTCATTAATATGCTGATATTCTGGAGCCTTGAAAGCCTGCTTCCATTTTACAGCAATGTTGTAGTGAGCCCAAACCCACCCATCTGCAGAGGAAGTGCGGGATGATGTACTTGCCTCTTTTTGAAAGCACACCAGATCATAAATCTGTCACAATATGTTTTTATTTTGTACGGTTTCATTGTGAGGCTGGATAAAGGGCACTTTACTATCGACTGCTGTTTCACAGTGCTGGATGTATGTACTATCAATATTATTTCTATACAGGATTTATATAGCCCCAACAGTGCTTTACAATATAAAGGGAGACAGTGCAATAATAACGTGATTCAGTACAAGGAGGTTGGGAGGGCCCTGCTCCTGAGAGCTTACAATCCGAGAGGGATCCAAACAGATCATCTTTGAATTTTCTCTCTCTCTGGCTTTGCTGTAACTATTAGAATATCTGCTCCACAATGGTGCAAAACTAGAAAACGTATTGTCCGCTCTGTTCTTAAAGGAAACCTTTTATAAGAGAGATGTAAAGCTAAAGCACAGCAACAAGTACTCTGCTATTTTTAAGAGGAATTCAAGACAAAAGTTATATTTTTCCGGGTACTGCTAAGGCACGATTAACATTTCCAGATGTTCTGTAAAATATAGCAGTTTTTGAATGTAGGTCCATGTTTCCTGAGCACTGTAGTCTGCCTTAACATGTAAAATTCCTCTGATACATTTGCCCCTTTTGTTAGTCTGTTCCACGAGCCTCTTCGTAATTAATTTTCCCACTCAAGGAAGATACTGGCCCCATTATTAGCTAGGGCATGTGGTGGGCAGTAACTGAGAATAGCGAGGGTTTGGTCTCGACAAAAACCATATTGTGCTTCCATTACAAACCGCATCTTCCATTTAAGAACAGAGGATCCCTGTGCTATAGTATTCGGTCCTTTTCACATTGCAGACTGCAGTTCACTTTAGCTGCGCAAAAAAAAAAAAAGTCTGGAATTGTCTCTTCTCCAAATTTTACATTTCTCTACTACTGATTTTTTCTTTTTCCAGAGATGTTAGTGCAGTTAAGCTAATTCAAACTTCTCACTCTGAATATGCTAGCATGCTCTTAGGCTACCCCCTAGGGTCGGACTGAATGAAAATAATACACTGCTCAAAAAAATGAAAGGAACACTTTTTAATCAGAGTCTAGCATCAACTCAATGAAACTCCTGGAATATTGATCGCGGCAGTTTAGTAGCAGAAGGGGTTGTTAATCAGTTTCATCTGCTTTGGTGTTAATGAAATGAACAGACGCACTAGATGGGCAACAATGAGACGAATCCCAAAACAGGAATGGGTTTACAGGTGGATGCCACTGACATATTTTCTTCCATAGTCATCTTTTCTGTTTTTCACTAGTGTCACTGCTGGTAGCATGAGGCAATACCTGGACCCTACAGAGGTTGCACAGGCAGTCCAACTCCTCCAGCATGGCACATCAATATGTGCCATTGCCAGAAGGTTTGCTGTGTCTCCCAGCACAGTCTCAAGAGCATGGAGGAGATTCCAGGAGACAGGCAGTTACTCTAGGAGAGCTGGGCAGGGCTGTAGAAGGTCCTCAATCCATCAGCAGGACCAGTATCTGCTCCTTTGTGCAAGGAGGAACAGGATGAGCACTGCCAGAGCCCTACAAAATGACCTCCAGAAGGCCACTGGTGTGAATGTCTCTGACCAAACAGTCAGAAACAGACTGCATGAGGGTGGCCAGTGGGCTCTGCTCAACGCTGGGCACCACAGAGCTCGATTGGCATTTGCCATTGAACACCAGAATTGGCAGGTTCACCACTGGCACCCTCTGCTTTTCACAGATGAGAGCAGGTTCACCCTGAGCACATGTGACAGACGTGAAAGGGTCTGGAGAACATAATGCTGCCTGTAACATTGTTCACCATGACCATTTTGGTGGTGGGTCAGTGATGGTCTGGTGAGGCATATCCATGGAGGGACGCACAGGCTTGACAATGGCAGATCCTTGGACCCATTGTCAGACTCTGTGCTGGTGCAGTGGGTCCTGGGTTCCTCCTGGTGCACGACAATGCCCGGCCTCATGTGGTGAGAGTATGCAGGCAGTTCCTGGAGGATGAAGGAATTGATACCACTAAACGGCCCCCACGCTCGCCTGACCTAAATCCAATAGAACACCTCTGGGATATCATGTTTCGGTCCACCAGACGACTCCATGTTGCACCTCAGACTATCCAGGAGCTCAGTGATGCCCTGGTCCAGATCTGGGAGGAAATACTGCAGGACACCATCCGTCGTCTCAGTTGGAGCATGCTCTGACGTCAGGCATGCATACAAGCACGTGGGGGCCATACAAACTACTGAAGACCATTTTGATTTGCTGCAATGAAATTTCAGCAAAATCGCCTAGCCTGCAGCTTCATTTTTTACTTTGATTTTCGGGGTGTCTTTGAATTCAGTCCTCTGTAGGTTGATAATTGTCATTTCTATCAAAGGATGGGGCAGCCTTATGTTCCTAACACATGAGATCTGATGTGCTTTCAAAGTGTTACTTTAATTTTTTTGAGCAGTGTATATTCTTTTCAGTCTTTAACCCCTTTATGCCGGACTCACACAAATGTGTGGCCTACCAGCGACTGGGCCTAGACGCCGAGCGGCTGCACATTTGCATTCAGGTAAGAAAAAATATATGTGTTGGGAGCACGCGCCCTGCGCGCTCCCAGCACACATGTCCGGTACTCTCGGAAAGGTCCCGGTCTGCTCTTTCGATCGGGACCTTTCCCGATCATGTGACCGTCATGACGACGCATCACGGTGGTCACATGATCCCTAAACCACGCCCCGCCTCCCGGCGTCTGAAACTAAATTAAAGGGTAACTCCATTTTTGTGAATATAGCAAATAACAAAAAAAAACAAAACATACCATTTACAAGTGGTACAGACGCCATAATATAATTTAAAGTGATTTTAAAGGTTAATTTTTTTTTTTTTTAAACAACATGCTATACTTACCTGCTGCGTACAGTGGTTTTGCACAGAGCAGCCTGGATTCTCCTCTTCTCAGGTCCCCCACAGGCTCTCCTGGCTTCTCCCTCCTGTCAGGTGCCCCCACAGCAAGCAGCTTGCTATGGGGGCACCCGCTGCTCCATGTGTCCATTTACACACAGAGCCGCAGCTTGGCCCCCCCATCTCTCCTCATTGGCTGTGATTGACAGCAGCGGGAACCAATGGCTCTTGCTTGCTGTGTCCATCAATGAGGAGGCAGAGACCCGGGACAGCTGAGGCGGTCGTTCATATCGCTGGATTGTGATGAGGCTCAGGTAGCAATTGAGGGGGCTGGGGGGATGCTGCACACAGAAGGTTTTTCACCTTCATGCATACAATCCACTTCAATGTTATTACCTTTCCTTTAATTTGCATCTGATGTAATTTTCTGTAAAATTCAATGCGATACGGCAACCTGGAGTCATTATATACACAGTTGGTGTACACAACACTCCCTGAAATGTAGTTTCCCACTTGTGAAAAAATATTAAAATGTTTTAACATCCTGTAGTACATATCACACAGGTGCCATTGCTTAATTTTCTCAACAAAGGTGGAGTGAAGTAAGCCATAAATTATGCTTTTTTTGTTTTGCAACCATGGGTTGCAGGAGAGAAAAATCACTTGATTTCCCTATCAATGCTATTGTGTTCTGCCAACAAGGAGCCTTCCTTGCCAACAGAACATAATCAGCCTGTCCATAGATGGATCGCATCTTGCCTGGTCCCGGCTTTATAGCCTTGGATTAAAACAATCTATTGCCAGTTTTACTCATTAAGTGCAGTAACCTATAGAAAGCCATCAGAATGCATCATGTGCTGGTTGGACTTCAGCAGTGTTTAGCCTGGCTGCATTTAAGAATTAAAATCTATAAAAAGCTGACCCCCTTTTTTTTTTTTCTCCAGTTTTGGATAGTGTTGAAGTAGAATCCCTGTCACTATGGGATATACAAGGGGAAAGACTGCCACATTTATTATTAGTATTATACAGGATTTATATAGCACCAACAGTTTGCTCAGCACTTTACAATATGAAGGGAGACAATACAATTCAATACAAGAGGGATAGGAAGGCCCTGCTCCTTGGAGCTTACAATCTAGGAATAGCAAGCTTTCGAAGGACTACGCTGGGCTCAATCTTTTATCCTTGTCCTAGGAGATCTTCCAAGAAGCCAGGAGGGCTGGTAGTGTTTGCAGGCAGTGGAGCTGGGAGCAGCTCTAGAGGGGGAGAGTAGACATCCCTGCATGTAGCTACAAGAATCTGATTTTGAGGGGCTGCTAGTTCCTCACCCATAAGGGGAAGCTGCTACTGATCCACAACAACTGAGGCTTTCAGGAATAGAACAGTGCAGGATCTGCCTTTGTACATAGGAAGGAAGTGTTCCCCTTCCATTAATTGAAGCCGATTGGGCATCTCATAATCCCTATTACCCTATCCAAGTTAATTTTCCCTAATAAAACAACAAAACCAAGCCCGTGGACTGGTCTTTGGATGCAAGTCTGTGTGAGAAATACCTGTTGCCTGGCTGTGTAGAGAGAGGCTTAGGGATACCCACTACACAGTGGCCCTCATGAGGATAGCGCTGCATAAGAATCAGGTGCCACCCTTTCCTGTCAAGGCGCACACCAATAGATCTGTAAATGCTTCTTGGGCTCTTCAGCATCAAGTTACTCTCTCAGATTTGCAAGGCTGCCACCTTGTCTTCTGTGCACACATTATCCAAGGACTACCAGGTGGATGTTCAGGGATCATCTGGTGTCAGCTTCAGGTGCCTCCTATGAGCTGCAGGCAGTCCCCAGTTCTATTTTCTTTTTTATTTGTGGACCTGTAAGTGGTTTCTTTGCTGTTGCCCACCCCTTGGTTGGATTGCTTTTTGATGTCCTAGCAATCCAGATTCCATGCGTCCTTCAATCCTTTTCTTGAAGTTCACTCTGGGACACCTGTGTTTATAATCATGCTTTTGGTACTGCTTTGCTACAAAAGAGAGGCATGCTGGGAGTAGGAGGTGTTTTTGTTGGGCTGGCCCACTTTTCTTTTCTTGTGCAATGTCCAATCCTACTGTAGACAGCAGTATAACCTGACATTCAAGACTTCCTATGTCCTTCAATGCATTCCAAGAAAAGGATTTTACAGTGAGTGCAAAAATAATTTTTTCAACTTTAGAGTGTGTGTGTTATCCTATTGATCTGGGATAAACTGGAAAGGTTAGAACCCATCAGGTTTTTATTGCTGTGAATATTAGGGGAAATCCTTAAAGTGGAAGGCAAGTCAAAACCGAACTAAGCCTACATCTACTGTCACCCCCATTCTATTCCTATTCTATCTACCCTGTAAAAGGAAAAGATACCTATACTTTCCTATTCTGAAGTCGCTTCCGTCCTGTCACATAATCTCTCCAGTGGCTGTCTTCAGTGCAGTGGAGAGATCGCCGACATCAGCTGCAGAGCCTGGGTGACGACGTCACCCATAGGCTTACTATGGGGCATCTGTTTTCGGCTGTCCTCTATACTGAAGCTGGCCGTATGATCAGGCCTGATAGATCCACAGGAATAACATTAAATTACAAAATGCCTTGTGGTTCACAGAAGAAAAGGAGTTCTGTGAATGGCCAAGAAGAGAGGGGCAGATAAACCACATTAGCCCTTGGTGTATGAGAGCGACAGCAGGTTGAAGCACTGTGAACATTGTATAAGTCTAGGTTCACACCTAAGCGTTTTCCGCAGCGTTTTGCAGAAACACACTACAGTCCATTTAACATGATTTCCTATGGGACACGTTCACATCTCCGCGTTTTCACCCGGTGCATTTTTTGGAAAGGGTCAGGGACTTTTTTTAAACGCAAAACATTGCATTTTTGGTTCTATAGACTTCAATGGTGATGCTGCAGAAAAGCATGTAGTGCGTTTTTGATGCATTTTAATCTGCTTAGCAACAAGAAAAGAAAATGCGTCAAAAACGCATGTGCAAAAAATGCAAAACGCACCGCAAAAAGCACTGCAGAAACGGATCAAACGCAAACTGCATAGGTGTGAACCTAGCCTTAGCTAGTGTGAAGGAAAGTATCATTTATAGAGTACAAAAAGACTAGCTGCCTGGCTGTCATGCTGACCCTCCATTCTTAATATTTTGAACCATTGTCCCAGAACAAATATGCAGATAAGAAATTCTGACCGAGAACCGGTTCACACCAGGTTAGCACAGAAAAGCGTGTGATCCCATGCGATTCCCGCATATCCCTTGTGGTGCATTTTGAGAGTCCATTCATTTCAAGGGACTGTGCAAAAAGAAGTGCTTGCGCTACTTTTTAAAAAACGCTCTGCACCCGCATACAGATGGAAAGGGCAGTGGCTTCACCTGCAGTGCGAGAAATGCATCTTTCCTGCTCTGCATCCTGGTGTGAACTGGCCTTTAAGTATTAAAATCAGAGGATCAGCCAGGCAACTAGTATATCCTAAAGATGTCAGAAAGGCAGCCCCTTCTCTTAAGAAAACTTAGAAGCAATATTTGTAATTTGTGAAGGAAATTATTTTTTGTGTGTGTTTCTAGTGGGCAAGCTGGAGGTGATGACACCGGAAGATGCTTATCTGCAGGCTTTGAGTACTGGTGTCATGCTCTGGCTGTACAGTATGACAAGGTTATGTGAATCACATACGTGGCTGAAATATTTTGACAGGTAAAAGAAAAAAAAAACACAGATGTTTTTCAGCTGTACATTTAGCTCCCACTTCTATCTGTTTACTTCCTAAGGTCTCTTTCACATGGGAATTCTGTTTGTCCATTTTTCATCCATCTATTAACAGATGAAAAACAGAGATGCCAATGGGCAAATGGATGTAAACGGACATTGTCCACTTTCTTTTTTGAGCGCTTCTGTAACCCCCCCAGTCGCATCAAGCCTGACTTTGAAATCGCGTGACTTACAGTAAAGTAGCGCGATTTCAAAGTCAGGTGAGATTCCGATTTCAGGTCATCTGACCCAGATGTCTATGCAAATCGCACCAAAAGTAGTACATTATTATTATTATTATACAGTATTTATAAAGCACCAATAGTTCGCTCAGCGCTGTACATTACAAAGGGGGACAGAACGTGACAGAACAACAACAATACAATGCAAAACATGAGGGGATCGAGGGCCCTGCTCTTTTGAGCTTACAATCTAGGAGTACATATACTACTTTAGAAATCGTTGCGACTCCGACCAAGTTGGAACCGCACCGATTTGACCAATCTAATTGCGGACAATAGGGTGCGACTTGGCATACGATTTGCAAGTCGCATGGCATGCAAACCGCATGCCAAGTCACACCTGATGTGACCGGGGTGTTGAGGTTTTTGTTTTTTAAATGGAAACAAGTCTGCATTTTTGTTCCATTTAAAAAAAAATGGAAGCGGCCGAAAGACAAATGTAAATGGATAAAAAAACATGTAAAGGGAACAGAACTGAAGATGGATAAACTGATTGAAACTTAATCAGTTTTTTCATAGCAAAAGCATGACTAAATGGATGACACCCGTGTGAAAGGGGCCTAATCCCTAGTTGGTGCGACTTCAGGTACAACATGCGATTTACAAATTGCACCTGTAGTAACATCTAATATATTTCTATGGCACTGTCTTAATCGGTGCAATTTGAAGTAGTGTGATTTCAAAAATAGTTCATGCACTACTTTTTTCCAATTTCATTGCAATTTGCATTGACTTCTGTTAAATGGAGTTACAAGCCGCAGTGAAATCGAAGGTACAAATCACAATGATCTGCAGCTTTGAAATCGCGCTACTTAAGCCCTGGTTCACACTGATGCGGTGCTGAATTTGCAGCGTTTTCTGTGCGAATTCCACAATGCATCAAAATCCCACCATGTTCATGCGAACTGCTGCTGGTGTGTACGTGAAGTTAACACCCCGAAAGCGGTTCGCAAAACGCGGTGCAATGTGCAGAATCGGATTACATAGGTGTGAATACCCATGCGATCCGATTCTAGTGCGGACGCAAAAAAAGGGTCCTGCACTTTTGTGGTGCAAGTGCGATTAGAGCCATGCAAAATGTATGGCTCCAATCACACCGCACACAAATCGCATGTGATTTGCACAGGAATGCGTAACGGTTCCTGTGCGAATCACATGCAGTATACCGCACCGCATATATGTGAGCCCGGGCTTAAAGTTGCATTCAGTGTGAACAAATTGTTAGAGCTACTTCATGGAATCTATGATCTCTGCATTGGTGACTGCTAATCAGCCTGAAACAGCTGTTTGCAAGTTGAAAAAATTACCTCTCAATATGCAGGTGTGGCTGCAAAAAAAAAAGGATGTTGGCTAATTGGGTTTTGTTTCATCTAGAGAATGCTTCTACTAGAGTTCTAGTCTTTCCCATTAGCTAAGATCATATGACAGATGGAAGATCAGGCTGTGGTTCCTTCAGGATGGGCAAGTATTTCTGCACCTCTTTTACCAGCTCCTTGTTGGATGAGGACTTAAACTGTTTACAAACTCTTTAACAATTACCTCATATTTGTTCCATTCTAGTTTGTTAAATATACAAATAAAAGTGTTTTCATTTGTTTGCTTAAAAATACCTGTTTAATCCTGTCATACATTTTGAACGGATGACTTTCTGTGCTCTTTACCTGTGCTTACTATTATTATACAGTATTATTATTATATAGTATTTATAAAGCGCCAATAGTTCGCTCAGCGCTGTACATTACAAAGGGGGACAGAACATGTGACAACAATAACAATACAATACAATGCAAAACATGAGGGGATCGAGGGTCCTGCTCTTTCGAGTTTACAATCTAGGAGGGAGGGGATGGTGGTACAGGAGGAGATAGCTGTGGGGGATGGAGTGGTAGGAAGAGTGGAGGAGGTCGGCAAGTTAGCAGGGGGTGGAGTAGGCTTCCCTGAAGAGATGGGTTTTCAGGGTGCGCCTAAAGGAGAGGAGAGTAGGTGATAATCTGATGGGTTGGGGCAGGGAGTTCCAGAGGATGGTTGACACCCTGGAGAAGTCCTGGAGGCGGGCATGGGAGGAGGAGATTACTATAATCAATTACATTCTTCCAAACACTATCGAAGCACTACAGAACCCTTCCCATCTATGGTACAAAAAAGAAGACGGTGTGTTCTGTAATGTTGTCCTCCAGCGACAACACTGCTCCTCCATAGATAAAGTACTGTGAGTAAGCTTTGTCTCCCTAGGACAGGAAGGGTGTTACTGGCAGGATCACCAGGTGAAAATAAGTGGTAATGCCTATTTAAAAATAAAAAAAACAAATGCAGCCACCACATCTCGGGCTTAAAGCCATAGAAGTGAGTATAGATGCGTATATATTTTTTTTTTATTCCCACACTTCTTTAGTGCATAGAATGCATTAAGGGAAAAGACTCTTAGACTTTAGAACCACTTTCAAGGGTAAGTTCACATTTTGCTAAAAAATAATAAATGCACATTTTTTGCAGGTAAAAAATGTACATTTATTATTTTTTGTTGTTGTTGCAGGAGCCTGTAAATCATTGCACCAACGTTTACTGGCAGGTCTCCTACAAATCTGTCAGTATATCGGCTTGCCTGCACGGGATGTACAGGCAAGCAGATATACTGACAGGAAGAATCAATGCACCGTGGTAGTTCATTGAAAAGTCTTAGCGGCTGTCTGGACTTGTAGTGAATGAGTGACGTGGCTGAGCGAGCCAAGCCCCACACGGCTGCGTTTTTTTTTTTTTTTTTGGTTTTTATTTTGAAAGCTAACGGGAGGAGAGCTGTCAAAGGGGGGATGGTCTACTTGTAACATGTTATGAAAGGTGAACTTATCCTTTATCCCCCCCTAAATACTGCACCCCTGCGCCACAATCTCATGCATTGCAAGTGGTTACAGGGTGGCTCCATTCACTTGATTGGGTTACATCCAACTAGTGGAAATGCCCGCCGAACATAACAGGATTTATAATTCCAGCTGCAGCATGTGTACACCCCTGACTGCTGCCTCTGCAGGTAAAGGGGGAGCAGATTTGGGGGGGCGGTAAAATGCAGCTCAACAGGTTGGGCAGTGGTGTAATTAGAACCTTCAGGGCCCCAACGCAAGAAGTCATGAAGGGCCTCCTTCTGCGCCTGGTGGCAGACCGCCAGGGCCTGGTCGCAAGTGCAACCTTTGTGACTGGTGGTTCCGCCACTGCTTTCAGTAGTTTTATTTTATTTTTGTTTATTTTTTTTACCCTTTTTTTAACATCTTTACCAGCCCCTTCCCCATTCTCCATCCTGACAGATCCCTCACAGGAGCCAGCGGGAGAGGGGAGAAGCTGGCAGAGCTGCGGGGGGAAGAGGGTACACCAAGGAAGAGCGGGGGGGGAAGCCAGAGAGCTCAGGGGCTGGAGAGCGCTTGGGACGGCAGCATAAAATGCTGGATAGAAGGAGCGGTGGGGGGTGGCATATAGAGGCATCGATCTTTCCATGTCCTCCTGCAGCCGCTGAACGCCAGCTTCTACTCCTCTCCCTGCCACCGGCATTCAGCGGCTGCAGGAGGAACATGCAGAGATCAATTCCTCTATATGCCGCTCCTCCTATCCAGGCATACGGTGGGGAGGGGGCACTAAGCCCCCTTGCGGAATGGGGCCAGTTGTGACCTCCTGCAGGTACGCAACTGATCGTGGGTTTACTTCCCTCCAACCTCGTGTGAATGAGCCATAAGGCAGTATCCGTTGATACCTCACATTCTAAGACAATGCTGTCAGTTGTTCATGCCATGTACAATAAGAATTTGGTGTACCATGATCCAGTAATGGGACTTGCTTGTCTGAGGCCTCTGACTGTATTCTCGTCCCAAGTACCACACTGACATCTGCCCCCTTTCCTGCTTCCTCCATACATACACAGGCTGTGTACACTTTGTTTGCTCTACTGGTTAATATACACAGATCAAAGCTTCATAAATTAATTATTCACATCCCACAGGTAGGAAACATTCTCTAGAAATATTCATTATTTATGCAGCGCAGTATGCATTAAACCCAAACATGGACTGTATCTACTCCATACTCTTACACAGACACAGCGCCTCCATTATTAATGCTGCCTGGAAAGCATTATTACCCAGACCGAAGGAGATACTAAGGAGGAGGCCAGTGAAAGGACAGAGGGAGGGGTTAGGTGAAGCCATAATAACATGAATTATAGGGAGGGGATGTGGCGTAAAGGCAGGAATTACATATTGACTATAACTTCCCATATACAGTTTGCAGGTCGTATGGAATAAACATCTTCAAGGGTCTGTGAAGTCATTACAGGAAGATGTAAAATAAAGGGAGGACAAAGGGAATCCGGTGATTCTACAGAGCAGTGGTTCCAAGTCCTTTTTCCACCTGGTACCCCCTTGGCCATTTCCAAAAATTGCCTTCTCCCAGTCTCCCCCCCGCCCCCCCTCCCTTTCCAGTACCTTATTGACACCACCTGAAACATGTTCACAAGCTGTATGCTTCTGATCCTTTAAAGCAGAACTCCGGGCAAAATCTTTTTTACATGTCCTTTGAAATTGCGCTACATCACTTGCTGATTTCCTACCTTCACCGAGTATGTCATCCATCTTCAGGTTCACTCTGGTTGCCCTGAATTAGCCGATTCATTTTCAAATCAAACTGTTACTTCTTTGTTTTCCCGTTTGCTGTGACTCCTATTCCTCGAGCCACTGGTTTTAGCACATCCCTTCTGTAGTTCTTTCTCCAGGAAGCAGTGATGTCATTCAGCCCCACTTGCTGTGGTGGGTGAACCAAGCCCCTCAGACACATTCAACATGTACAGGCTTAGTGTACCGACCCACATTCACTACAATTCCTTATTGATGGGAACTGTTGCCTTTTACCGGAGAGAGAGGATATGATGTAATTTCTGCTGTTACAGCTCCTCCTTGGCAGAGCAGATGCTGTTGCTGATTTTCAAAATGTTTTACCTGTTTAGTGTTTTGTGTAGAGGGGTGTACTAATGGATGATTTTTTTTCTTCCTATCCCATATTAGTTCTTTAAATAATGTAGTAAATGTACTTAAAATCTGTGCCACAAGAGCACCAGGACTCATACCAAACCTCCCCCGATGCTGACAAGCTGTGTACTTGTTTTATTCAATGACTTCCAAAACAATGAGTTGCGACAACAAAGTCACTGCTGTTTACAATATTCAGACAGCCAGGTCGCAGCTACTAGTACTCAAACCACGTGACCGGTAACTGATCAAAAAAAGGCAGCATTTCCGGGTGATACTGGGTGACTTTACAGCTAAGTGACACCTTGCTTATTGTTACAGCTACCACCACCATTATTACATTTTTTTATTTTTTTTTTCCTTTTGCATTTTTTTAGTTTTGAAGTAGTTAGGAGTGTCAGATTGCAGAATGTTAATGTACCTAAAGGTCATTTTTTTAAAATATATTTTTGGAGTGGTAAGGGTTGGAACCCCTGTAAGGTTTTTATTGGTGCCTGTTAGAGAAAATTTCTCTGGTTGTCCTAATGACTATTGTTGCGGGGACTAGAGTGAAAATCCACACTTTAACCGATTCCCATCCGCCTTATAGCAGATATACTGCTACAAGGTGGCACAGGTGCGCAAAATCACATGTGTGTATATATACGTGATTTTGCATTTCTGGGTAGGGGGCACACGCCCTCCTGGCACCGCCGTTCGCGGCCGCGGCTGTCAATCACCGGGTCCTGGCCGGTGCTTGCTGACGACGGGGTGGGGGGGGACTGTTAGTAAACAAACAGTTCTGCTCCCTGTCAGCTCACGCACACTGCTTTGCATGGCTGTGCTGTGCACAGCCATGCAAGGCAGTGTGCTTACAGTGAAACACACAGACACAGCCCCATAGTAACACACACAGTTAACCCTTTGATCACCCAAGATGTTCACCCCTTCCTGCCCAGTGCCCTTAGTACAGTGTCAGTGCTTTTTATCAGCATTGATCACTGTATTGGTGTCACTGGGGATGTCAGTGACACCAAGTCAGTTCCCCCTAGTGTCAGAATGCCTGCCGCTGTCCTGCTATAAGTCTGATTGCCGCCATTACTAGGAAAAAAAAAAAAATCCCAGTATACACTGCCATTTTGTAAACGCTATAATTTTCACGCAAACCAATTAATTTACACGTATTGGGATTTTTTTTCAGCAAAGACATGTCGCAGAATACATTTTGGCCTAAATTTATGAGGAAATTAGATTTTTTTTTTCAATTTTGCTGGACATGTTTAATAGCATAAAGTCAAAAATATTGTTTTTTTTTTTTTCTCAAAATTGTTGGTCTTCTTTTCTTTTTTTTTTTATAGCGAGACAATACAAAAACGCACAGGCAATCAAATACCACTAAA
Source organism: Staurois parvus (assembly GCF_062004578.1). Taxonomy (NCBI): domain Eukaryota; kingdom Metazoa; phylum Chordata; class Amphibia; order Anura; family Ranidae; genus Staurois; species Staurois parvus. The sequence continues at coordinate 18,145,080 of NW_028317947.1, forward strand.
GGAAAGCTGAATTCATGGGAAAAAAAGGACATAAATTTCATTTGGGTGCAGCGTTGCATGACCACGCAATTGTCAGTTAAAGTAACGCAGCTCTGTAACGCAAAAAATGGCCTGGTCAGGAAGGGGAGTAAATCCTCTAGAGGGCAAGTGGTTAAGTTGTCGTCAAAACAGGATTGGAGAGGAAATACATCTTTAAGTCTAGGTTCCTATTTGTGTGATTTGGGACCACACAGACATTGTTCATCCCTTTTGCAGGCACATGATGGTGCCATTTATTCTTTGGTCCCAAAGTACCATGTTTTTGGTGCAACAAAATAAAATAAATGTGGTGCACCAAAACACACACAAATGTGTGCGCACTGTCACACCTGCAAGCTTTAATGGAGACCCTTGTTTTGAGTTAAACTATCTAAGAGAGGATTTCCCTCGCTTTATAGATATTTCCTCTCACTTCATGTTGGAAAATCTCCCCAGTTGATTTAAAAATCAAAACACATTTCCCTGTCTGCACCAAGGGTTGTGATCAGCCGTGAATAGCTGCAGAGGTTTGCAGCTTTCTATTGTTTTCAATGGGGCTTCCCACCTGCACCCGTTCTCACAAGAAACCATCGCTGGGGTCTTCCACAGCTTGTCACAAACTGCACTATTCACAAGTTTGAATGGGGCCTTAAAGTAGAACTATGGCCCATTTACAAAATGTACTGCAGCACTTTATTATAATTGTATCTGTACTTACAGCTTTCTCATAGTCCCACAACTACCTATTCATCCTGCCAGTGAAGTCCACCTCATTCAGCTTCCTGTGATGGTGTTGCAACTATTCTTTACTGCTTCTAAATTGAGAGCAGTGTTGTCACTCTCATGTAGGCTGTGTTTGCCTGCACTACAACTGGATACAATACATTGCAGGAGGTGTGGCTAACAGCATTGTCACTGTTTCCTTCACATGCCTGTAGTTGGTCAATTAGCACCTGCCCATTGCTTTCTGGATTGACTTCACTGCCTCTTTTTGTTGTAACCTTGCCTTGCGACCATGTGAGACACAAATGAAGGAGGTTTCGGCTCAGTTAGGGAAGGAAAACATTTGTTAAATTTTGAGGCTTCTGCATCACACAGTAACTTTAAGACAGATGTAAAGTGCTCTTCAGAAGCCTTTAACTTCTGGTTCCACAGACCTCATTATGAAGTTTCCCAGAGTTTCAACCGATGGCTGCCTTATGAACAATAGACTTCAACTTTGCTCATCTGGTCACAGTAGTCTGTTGGACTTGTGAACCAGCCTCTATTCCTTCTAAATTTGTATGTGAGGAGTTCTACAAGCGAGCAGCACAATCAATGAGTGAGAATATGGACAGAAGACCCATAACAAAGAAAGCATTCATAAAAAATGTAAGTGAGACGTGCAAGTAGGCAAAGCAAACAGGATGTAGGTCTGATGGCCCATCTCTTGAACAGGATCCATCATTGTCTGTTTCGGAAAGCACTAGAAGATTAATTTTTCAGAATTTAGTGACCATTAACTTCGATTGACCCTGATGTCTCATTTATTTCCAAACTGTCAGATAAGCCTTTGGGAAGAAGGAGAGACCAACCTCTCCTATCTGACGTTTTACCCTTTTGTATAAAAGAGTGTTTATTTGGAAAAAAAAACTGATTGATAAGTTATCTAGGCTAAACAAGAAATGCAATGGCCACTATAAATGTACTACTGCTTTGTCCTTTTAAGGCTTGTGGCCCCAGATTTTGGGAATTGCCACCTTTAAATAGATGCCTGTCCTATGAAGTTGGCAAGACAAGTCAAATTACAATTGGGTGACTAATAATTTTGGGGAGGTGATGAATACATGGGTAGATTCAGACCTCAAGAACATGGCAGATCTTTGATCTAGTCCTACATGAAATCCAATGGCACCTATAGACTTGGATTAGGCAAGTTTCTCTTGCTGCAGGGCAGACCTCTTATTCTTGGCTGCTGGATCATTATTTCTTCTGACAGAATTCTACAGGGTTCAGAGTGTACTGTTTGGCCAGTTAAGCACAAGACACTTTGGGGTTTATTTACTAAACCAGGTTGACTCAGAATCTTGTCCACTTCTGCATAAAAAACAATCAGCTTCCAGGTTTTATTGCTGAAGCTTAACTGAACATGCTGAGGTTAGAAGCTGATTGGCTACCATGCACAGGTGCCCAAGATTCTGAGTCAACCAGTTTTAGTAAATCTCCTATTTTAGGTCAAATAGCAAAGAACATTGGTCAGCTTGGCAGGTGCTGAAAGCCTTTTTACTGCATGACCCCAAGGTCACCTATACATTGACATTAAAGCTGTATTTTATATGTTAATGGAGCAGGGGCACCCACAGTGACACCTCCTTTTGAAGAGTCTTTCCTCAGAGTGTTAAATGCCTTCCACCTGCCAAGGCTGGCAAATGTGTTTGAAGACAATATCAACCCAGAAGCCCTAGACAAGAAGTGGTTAATAAACATGAAATATCTGAACATCTAGTCTGAGAGAGTCCTGTGGCAGATATGTGGAATGTCAACAATTTTTCTTTGTACTTCAGGTCACATTGCCTAAGCAATGGACCAGGATGGCCTTGCTGTGTCACTGACATGCTCACTGTCCCATGAGCTATCTGCTTATTTGTTAGTTCGGAAGGTGCTGCAGGAAAATTAAACAGAAGGGGCTCCAACTGTTGAAATTTTTCCATTCTGACCATGCATGCCAAGGTTCCTACTTGCAACCAGCTTGGTCTCTACTGTACAAGAGGTGCATATTAAACATGTTTTGCATCTTTGCTTTTTAATAAAATGCTTGTGCTAGCCACCTTAAATCTTTTTTCAAGATAAAGATTTTGAATTGTGTATTCCCCCCCCCCCCCCCAGATAAAGTATTTACATGCTTTAACTTTTCTTGTCGGACCATTCAATTAAAATGTAACCTTACATTCCTGATATATCCACTGTTTGCTGGTAGGTTGTAATGTAGTTCAGATGTGATCAGCTTGGCCACACAACTGCTGACTGGGCAAGATGATTGTCACACTCTTGTGATCACCATGGACAGGGGTGTTTAAAGCAGATAGATGCTGGAGCAGTGATGGGGGAGGCTGAACATACTCGGCTGTGTACGTTGTCTGCTCTAGAATCTGTCCCTTTTTAAACTGTGTGCAAATCTATAGTTATATGGTCTATTTAGTAACTTTATTATTTAGAACATACCTACAAATTCTGCAGTGCTGGCCTCCTCTTCTGAGTTAAACCCTTTGTATCAGCTCAGAACGGTCAACTTACATCTTCCATGTGAATAGTATACATGCACTGACCAGAAACATGCAACAGAGGAAGAGAGCAGAGAGATGACCCCATCAGTCTGCTACTGTTCCTTCCCTGTCAAGTGACAGACTGGGAGCAGGAAGATAACCAAGGTGTATTTTACAACTGCAGCCAAAAAAGGTCCGATTACAACCTGGCTGTGCTGTGTGATAGGTTGTGTAAATCCCTGGACTGGATGGATAGACCTACAAATCATTAGGCAGGTAAACCAGATTCCACATGTTTGATTGTGTATTTAGCTGTTTGCCTGGAGTTTAGATTTAAGATCATAGATGGGAAGAGAACAATTGAACTAATCCGTTGAACCGGAAAAAAAAACAGTTTGACAGAGAATAAAAAATGGTGAAATTCCGGACCTTGACCAACCTCCTCTGACCCTCGGTTCACTTTATTGTGGGCTGCGTGCACGACTGCCCATACATATGAATGGGGTGCTGTGCCGCGTTTCCCGCAGGAAAAAGGTGTATGTACCTTTCAGAAGGTGTGCCTTTTTGACCATGTGGTTCCCGAAATTTTGATGCGGGCTGAGATGCGTGGGGGTGCCATGCAAAATGAATGGCTGCTCCATCTGTCTTGCAAAAGGAGCGCGATTCGGCTGCGGGAACCAGTGCGATTCCTGCACCCAAAACCAGCCCGCGGTGCAGCTCTCGGATCCTTCCATCTCTGAGGTCATAACCAATAATTGGCCCCACTGCTCTCTGCTCTGCATGGACCTTCAAGAAATGTAATCTTTCCTCTGCATCCTCCGCCCCTATACCCAATTTTAGGCAATCCTGCATTTATTCCAGGCACAGGCCAGGGCCCTTTCAGGGAACTCATGAACCACATCTTTCAAGCCTCCCTCTTCCTCCATCACAAGCAATACTTGCCTTTCCAACTAATCATTTGGAGAGCCACACAACTCAGCCATTTCCTTCTTATGTTACCTGCTCCCTTGGACTTCCAAATGCCTTTTACTCGCTTTGAATCCTGTGCAATTCACAGGAAACTCTTCAACATTCCTCATCTCTGAGGAGGACTACAGCCCTACATTTATGGCTAAGTGGGAAGAAGATCTTAAGACACTCTACTCAGCAAAGACATGTGATCCTCCACCTCACGCTAAAAATCCTCCTTTTTGTACATGCCCTCCGGAAACTAACTTTAAGATCCTCACGTGGTAGTACAGAACACCTGCAAAACCTCACAGGTTGTTCCCTAACACTACAGATTTCTGCTGGAGATGTAAAGAGACTAAAGGCTTGATCATTTTGGTCTTGCCCACTATTACGGACTTTCTGGTCGGAGATTAGATCAATAACCTAGAAATTTACAGACTTCAGCGTTCCTGATTGTCCAGCGTTCTTCCTACTGCATCATTCCTTAATCCCTCAAGACCTACAAGAAATCTGTGCTTCATCATCTGTTGAACACAGCCAAAGCTTGCATGCCCCTGAAATGGAAGGACCCTATCCACCCTCCATTGCACTTTGGCTACACAAAGTAGAGGACTCCAATCGTATGGAAGACCTGATTTTTCTCGTTTTAAAACAAACATGAATCCTCTAAGAAAATATGGTTTCACTGCAGTTACTATATTTTTTCTGAAGAAGGCAAGGCACGACTAGCCTTTGGCGGGAGACGTCCCACCTACATAATTCATCATAACCAAAGGGAATGGCATGGTGATGTTTTTGGTTTTTGTTTTTCTCTTTTTACTTACATTTACATTCCTTTTTCAATAAAAAAATTATTGAATTTAGTACTAGATTTGTTTATACCAAAACAGATCTTTGTCTCTACCTCCTAGGAGGTTGGGATGTTTGTTTCACATTACATTTATGTTGTGTATTCTTGTGATGATTCCAATCTTGACTATGGAAGAGTGTCCCTTTCCTCTGTATGTACAAACCTCTATGTGTTTATAAATAAAATTTTTTAAAAAGGTTAAATTCCTTTTTGATTTTCCAAAGATCGGCCTGGAATATTGAAGCTCTTAAAGTAGCATTTTCCATAGATCGGCCTGGTATATTGAGGGTATTAAACTAAACAGCTGAAATGTGTATGTGGCCATTATTAAGCAGATTAATAATAAATTCTTCCGTTACAGGGGGCAATACATACAGTTATCAAGCACCACTACTTTAATAGCAGACAAGTTTCGATAGAACTAGGCATTAAAAAGGGTGTCAGGTGCCATCTATGATTATCTGGGTTGTCTCTCTGCAGGTGGCTCCACTAGTGTCAAGTAATCTTGCAGACATAGGTCCAGAATGCTGGAGGAATACTGCAGAAGCAGTGCGAGGGCTACTAAAATTTTTTTGTGGTTGTCGGCAAGTTGCAAGAGTAGATGTGCCATGTTCGGCACTGGTACTGTGGCAGCACCCAGATATTGCAGAGTTCCCCTTTAAAATTTACCATTTCTAACAGTATTTGTTTGCAAAGCGAGGTTTTCAGCTCACTTCCCCCCTCCCTTATTTCCTGTAAAGTAATGTGTACCAGCCTGTAGCTAGCACCCTTATCTGGAGCTGGAATTCAAGGATATATTCTGCAGAGTTTAGAAAGTGTTTTGAATGTATAGAAAGTGAAAGAGGAAAAATATGCATTGTGACGTAATCCATTGCTATATACGCTTGTAAGAAGTGGATACAACTCACTTGGCTTTGCAGGCATGAGCCCGGCTGGGTCAAACAGCACTGTTTTTTTAATAAATCACTTGTTTTCCTCAAGGTCTGTGTCTGGAGTTTCCTGGTTTTCCAAAATTGCTACTACAGTACCAGCACATGGAGCATGTAAAGTCCAAAAATATTTATTTTAGTTTTGGAGACAGAATGGCTAAGTCCCTCATCTGGATTTTTGCTGTCTGTGTCTCACCTGGAAGATTTCGCTTTGCTTCCTGTTCCAGAGATACAGCAGGAAGTAAGAGAAGATCTCTCGAAAGCTATGGGGTGTCCCTTCTTAGACTATTGTCACCAGGACAGCTTTCCTCATTGGAAGATTTCACCCAGCCTCCTTTTCCTGCAAAACACAATATTTGGATCACTTTGTGTTCAGTTGATAATGATCAACTGAACGGACCACTATTGAGCATAAAGCACTTCTGTAAGGACACAGACAGCAAAGTATTTTCAAAACTAAAAATAATAAAGTTTTGGCTTTATACCTGTTAATCCCTAAGGACTGTACCAAACTGATCCTTCATGCTGGAAAATTATCATCGTCCATTTGTAACAAACTGTCAAGCTTTTGTACCTGAACATTGTCTTGAACCTTACATTTTAGTAAACATTAGTCTCCAGTGTTTGTTTTATACTTTCAAACACTTTTTTTTTTTAAGACCTGTTTTACTGTTATCTGCCTTACTACCTCAAGTATCAGCTACTCTTTGTGTAAAATAATACTTTAAGGGAAACTTTCCTTCATCTACTTTGTTTCATACCTCTCGGGGATTGATGAAATCTTTGCCCTGATATTCCGAGACAGGACACCTACGGTATACCTGCTGTGCCCATTAAGAGGGTCTCCCATTCTGCCCCTTTTGATTATATAAATATTTTATACTCTAGAAAATGTAATGGGAGGAGCTGAGACACATTAATAACCCAGTTAGAATTGGCAAGGAGATTTTGTCCCTGAAGTATCCAAGACATACAAGAACCCAGGTAAGGGTTTGGCCCAGCCAGGCTCCACCTACAACTAAAATATTACATTTGGGTAGACTTGCCCTTTAGGTCCTGGCATCTGTAATGCAGTGCAGTAAAAAATGCTTACTGCATCTTTGATGCACTTTTCACGAAAACACGTCATAACGGTAACCTGCCTAAAGCAAATCGCAGAAATGTGAACTGGTCTATAGATGTACAGTTGCTAAACCAGGGATACGCCTTCCTGTGCAAAAAACCAAAGCTCATTGCTGGGAATGTGATATGCCCAGGGGCGGACTGACCATTTGGAAACTCGGGCACTGTCCGAGGGCCTGGGGTCAGTAGGGGGCCCCCATGAGATGCCCCTGGTACCTTTTTCATAGGCTTTTTTGAGTTTGGGCAAGGACACAGGGGCCCCATGATCCCCTATTGCCCAGGGGCCCCATGAGTTGTCAGTCCACCCCTGAATATGCCATGCATCAGGCCGCCTGTAATTTGACTTCAAGTTCTAACTTCTCAGAGAGGCACTAAACCAATTATGAAAGGTCAGTGGAGGGGGATAAGTATGTTTAAAAGTACTTTTGGTTGCAAGAAATAGAAATTTTATATGGTCCAGGCACGTTTAAAAATTGTTGCTATCCTCTGCTTTCAATTGAAATGTCACTGCCATGAAATGCAAAATGTTTTGCATAAAATATATAAATATATTATTTTTTATTTTTTTTATTTATTTATTTTTTTTACACTGGAGTTTCCCTCTAATAAAATCTGTGAAATGCAGGGAGGAGATTGATGGGCGCACAGCAGAGTGCAGTGTATGAGAAGGGGGGAGGGGTAGAGAGGAATACTGAAGATGGAGGGGAGGAGGAGAATGGTCCTCACGTGTCTCTATGTTAATACTGGATCTCCCCACACGCACACACTGCAGATCCAGCATCCCTGTGCACACACATCTCTGCACTACACCCCGATGGTGACAGGCATACAAAGGACCCGGGCTGATGTCCACTGTAGCCGTGCTGAGTGTCAGGCTGCCTGCTGTCCCTCTCCTGTCCCCTTTCCCCGGGGCTGATTGGTTATGTATGAATGATGCGTCTAGAGCTGCTCTGGGTTGTAGCTGCTGTGATCTTTGCCATGTCTGAGCTGGGTAAGTATGATGCTGCAGGAGATGGGTGGGCAACCTGCCATCCTCTCCATCACTGCCTGAGACTTGAATGTGTCATCTCTGCCCCAGTTACCCCAATCTTTCCACCCCCGGTATGGCCATCTGCTGTGTTTCCTGCTGCAACTCTGCTTGTGTCACACATCATCTTCAATTCCCAACATTTCCATCCTTCACTTATGATCACTAGGGAGATTCTCTGCTTCCCATCTTTTCTCTACTGCTCTCCATGCATCAATTACTCCTTCTCTGCATCCATCCTCCAGCTCCTCTTGATACCTGCCATTCTGGAGCGATCCAATCTCCCCCCTATCCCCGACTCCTCTATCCAGAACTTCCAGACCTGATGGTTCTCTGTACCCTAATTGCCAGGGCCAACATTTTCCTGTACCCTGAGTTCCCAGGAGCACCGTCTCTCTGTAGCCATAGCTTCCACTGTCTATGTACCCCTAATTTCTAGGCCCACCCTCTCTCTGTACTTCTAACATCCAGACCCACAGTTTCTTTGTAACCCTAATTCCAAGGCTCGCCATTTTCCTGTACCCCTAATTCCAAGGCACACCATCTCTATACCCGTAGCTTTCACTGTCTTTCTGTACCCCTAATTTCCAGTCCCACCATCTCTATGTACCTCCAACATCTAGATCCATGTTTTCTTAGTTCCCCTAATTTCTAGGCCTACCATCTCCTTGCTACTGTAATTCCTAGACTGCTATCTGATCCCAGACCTTACCTATCTTTGAAACTCCCAATTCCTACATCGAACTTCTGCTACCTAATTTCCTGGCCCACTATCTTCCATACCTCTAATTCCAAGACCTACTATCTTCTGTACCCCCAAACCCCCAGCCTAATTATCTCCTTGCAACCCCAATTCCTAGCTATATCTCACAGACTCTAATTCCCAAATCTTCCATTTTCCTGTTCCTAACCTTCTGTCTTCCTGTAGCACCTTACAACCTTAAAAAGTTATTCCTTTCCCGTAGCCCTCATTCTTAGACCACTTCTTGGTGCTCAAGTTCTCTTGTACACTTCTAAATCTCATGCCTTAGCCTCTTATCCCTGTGTACACTTCTCTTAACGCCTCATTGCCCCCCTTATTCCCAGACCTCCATTTTTTTTTCTTTTGCCCCTGATCACTCCCCTCCCCACTGTTTTCTAGCCGCACCCTCCCTGTACCCCAAATTCCTCTACCTTTTTAACCAGTTTTCTATCTTGTCTCTGCATCCAAATTCCCCTTTAGGAATAAAATACAGTCTGTGTGATTGCTGATTTAGCTCAACCCAACCCTGAATGATTCTTGACCTATGCCACCCCCTACCTATGTATCCCAGATTTTTCACCCTGTAACCAATTCCTTTCTACCCTGGAATTGTCTCTTTATGCATCTCATGGGCTCCTCTGCTTCCTTCCCCTGTACCCCACATCCCTGCATTACACCAGTTTGTTCATCTGTCATACGCTATCACCCCCCCCCCCCCCTGTTCGGTATAATTACTTGATCGCTGTGCATGGGTGACTCTCTAGTTAATCTGTAGTTCTTGTCTTTGCATGAGATGACCTGCACTGAGTCAATAAGGGTTAAAAATCATAGACACCCCCCCCCCTTCCGATTTGGTAATTTGGTGGGGGCAACGCTAGGCCAGCATGCAGGAGGTATGAAAAGAGCAGCGTATTCTGCACGGTTAAACCCTTGGCAGGTGCTCAGGGTTGCCCTAGAAGCAGGTGTTCAGCTGCGATCATTCCTGGAAGGAGCAGGACTCCCCTTCCTCCTTTCACGCATTCTGTAACATCAACAGATATACTGCAATGCATCAGGTAGATCTGTGCAATGCTGGGAGGAGGGAAGAGAGAGGTAGCTGATTAGAGGAGCGGGGTGGCGGCTTGTTAGAAGAGAGAGGTCAACCTACTGGCTCTCCTGGGATAGCAAGTGATTGGTGGAAGTACAGGCTGCAATGGTCATCAGATTTGGTAGCCGAACAGGTGCTCTTACCATTGATCTCTGGTCTGCAACACATGTATTTACATCTGTCTGTAGCTGTTATTCTGCATCATCCTTCTGTTGCTCCCTACTCTTCCATTGCTCCAATTCGCTTTTTGCCGTCCTATAATTATTCTTGATCATATGTGTCTTTGTTTGTTTTTTTTTTTTTTTGCAATGCAAATGTTTTGTGCCACCGTTCTTTTACAATCGTTATATTGCAAATGTTTTATATGAAGCCTGTCATGAGAGGAGTGCTCTCATGGATGCTGCCTTTGCTTTTTTCCCCTCTATTGCTGTATACCTGGTAGCTATATGGATCCTCCTGCCATTAGCTTGTTCAGTCACTGGCAGAACAGGAGGCCTCACTTCCCTCTGACTCTAGGCTTAGACTTGTTGCAGGTTAGTGATTCAGTATTGAAGCCAAAGAGCCTTTTGTTGTTTTTAGGAGGTTGACAATGACAGTATTTTACGCGTATGTCCAAGCAAAAGAAAAGAGAAGCGGTACATCTTTGCAAAATATGCAAATTAGCCAGTGCATTTTCCCTTTAAAGACCCTGCAAGTATAGAAAGGTAGCTGGTGGTCTTCCAGAAACGCACTCTGTTCCTAATTCCTGTTATGGGCTGAGAACGCACAGCATTTTTGTGGACAGGTTGTTGTCCAATATGCTCAGTGTTCTTGCTTATGACTCAACCACTTCCACAGTCAGATCTTTACAACATAAATGCTAATCATTTTGTAGTACAAGATGAGAACTAAACTGCTGGGCAGTGTATTCTGGCAGCGGAGGAGTCCCACTGCCAGAATACAATCGAGCAGCAGGGTAATTCCCTCATCCACTTTGAATGTGTGGATGGGGGAATCTGTTCGCTTTTTTATGTTCATCAGCCAGCTGGCTGATCCAAAACAAAAGACGCAGCAATTCTACGTTATTGTGTGGACATTCCTTCCTTGAAATATAAAGGCCAAAGACCAGCATTGTCATGTGGAGGCCTCTGGTACAGAGTGGGGCACACTATGGTGGACGGTCCAACTTCAGCAGGAGAGATAGTGTTCTAGCAGGACTGGAGCTGGGACTTGTGCTTTTGGCGTCAGTTCCAGCCAATCACAAATCTCCTCTTACAAGTGTCTTGGAAAATGCATAATATATTCCTATTAAAGAAACTGATTGGCCATAAAGTGAGGTGTGTTGGAATCTTTCGTTCCACAGTTGGTAAGGTTGAATAAAAACACCAGTCCATCCAGTTCAATCTGTGTGGGTGTGTGCGTATTTACGGTATGTGTCTATCACTTCCCATATCCCTATATATTGTTTTCAATAAGATGCCCATCTAAGAATTTTTTTTTTTTTAAACTAGGGACACTTTCTGCTGAAACCACCAATTGTGGAAGGGTGTTCCACATCCCTAACGTTCCAATTGTAAAAAAAAAACCCTTATGCCGTTTAAGATCAAACCTCGAGGGGATTGTCTTTATTGACTATTTCAGGTTAGCATGACCATTGAGCAGTCCTAAGGTCATTCAGCCTCCTGCATAGCTCCCCACCACCATATGAAGTAAAGCCAGAAAACTTGGCTGGACATTTTAGGCTAGTAACTTATTCTTTGCCTAGTTGAAGAGAAGTATTGCAGAGTTTCAGATAAATGAAAGAAGTCATTCTGAAGAAATAAAGCACCGTAAAGAGTTCCCACGCCCCTAGCTTGCTATAGAGAATAGATATAGTAGGAAATTCAGAAGCGTTTCCAGCATTGTATGTTTGACCAATTTCTCAACTGAACAAGAACATTGTAGCTCTTCATTTTCGGGTTCTATGGAAAAGATACAGTATCTTAACCGACAAGATTCTTTTGTTGTGTGTGAGTATCTGTTCAGGGCTGTTGTGTGCAGTCTCATATATTGTCTTCAAATGTAATGTGAGCATACTAAAAGTCATACACATCTGGAATATTTGAAGATATTAGGAGCTGTGTGAGGCCAGTTCATAAAAAAACAAACAAAAAAAAAAGTCAGATATAATGCTGTGAAAATTACAGTTGAAGTAGGTTGTTACCTCAAGATAGGAGTTGTATACTTTGAAGATATCCTTTTGGAAGCAACCAATGCTAGCTTGTGTTTGACGGTGCAGTTTTTCGGGTGGTCATTCTCATCTCTGCTACATTTTTTTTTTTTTTTTTTTAGAGAATTTCTAACAGAGGACAGGTATGCAAGCTGTGAACCCAATTAGCAGCTGACATTGGTATTTTCGCTGTACTGTTACTGTTATACAGCCTTTCTGAACTGGGGGTGCCTTGAGTAATTGGCAATTTCTGCCCCTCCAGTAAGTAGCCACTGACAACCGTGATCATTTTAACAACTGTTAAGCCTGATGCACAATGGATGTTTACAAGTTCCTGGGTCTTAAAGTGGAACATTTTTGGAGCATTCCTGCACCCGGGGAGCTAATGCATCAGTGTTTACCTGCACATGCTTGGTTAAGTGCCTATGCAGATGCCTTTGGGGTTTACACACACCTGACTGCACACAGTCATTCACTTGTATTGGTGGTCTCATGTGGCACTGTGCTTGTTGGACATTTTGCACTTCAAGAATTAGGAGCATGTAGACATCCGTGTGCGTGAGGCCTGAAAGGAGGACGGGATTCTTTCCAAGGAATACAAATATAAGGAGCATTCTTCCCAGTGACCATCACACTAATGTACTCTGAACTGTAGGTTTAGTAATCACTACCGTGGCTTCCCGTAGACCAGAATGTTATTTCAAGGATTCCTCTGTAATATATAAAGGGATACTGTAAGATTTAGATATTTGGTGTTTGCAGTGGTTGTGCCCATTCTGCATACTCTACTCTTCCTCCGAGTTATGAATCGATGGATATTTTATCCAAGTGTGACTTAGCCTTGCAGAATGCCCCCTTAGAATCCTCAAACATATGAAGCTCCCGTATGCAAATACCGACTCCTGGCTTTGTTATTGGTCCATTGCTGTAACGGGTGATGGCAATAGGCACTAGCAAGGCACAAACAGGCAGAACAAATCCCAAACTTCCTTGGTAGTTGGAGGAATACAAGAATATACATGTATACAAGAGCTTTGCAGGTCCCAGGGCCCATGTGGGTAATGTGCAGGCAGCTGAAGGTGCATGCATCCATTTTACTAGGAGGTATGTGCACAGCTGGATTTAAATAAAAAGGAATTCTGGTCCTAACTGAAGGTATTGTTTGAAATGGAGAGCTGTAGATATGGGAGCCGTGGTTGCAATATGCCTTTCCCACTCTCCCCTCGGCTAGTCTGGGGTTGTGATGTTGCTCGGTATTGGCATCCTCGGACCCCTGCTCTTGGTCTTGTTATCTTTTTCCTTTTGTACTCCTCCTTCCTTTTTCTTTTTTTTTGTTTGTTTTTGGTGTGGTAGTGGATAGCTGCCTTTGGTTTGGGTTACTGTCGGTGTTATACCAATGTTTTTGTCATTTATGTGCCATTGATAGCACATGCGTGGGTGCACCTTTTGCTCTGTTGGTGTTAGAGCACTGGTTTTTGGGGTTTTTTTTTTATGTGCAATTGATAGCCCCTGCATGGGCGTGTTTTGTTGCTCCTGTCTTCTTAAACTGTTTATAAATTAATAAAAACATTGAAATACAAAATGAAGAGCTGTAGAAACAACTGAACCTATTTAATGGATCAGAAGACTGCAGTTCTTTCCTCACTCCTGGTAAAATATACTGTAAGAGAGGGACAGTGCTATGAGCCAATCAGGGTTGTTGCATGAAAATGTGCTGAAACAGACCATGCTGATAGGTGGAGAAAGCAAATTGAGCAAAGAGGTGACCTCATCAGCGTGCTGCTTCTCCTTCACTACCCAGTCACAGGCTTGGAATGGAGAGAAGACAACACTTTTTTGATACTTCGCTACGACACATAAAATGGTTTCATCACCTGTTACTGCTGTTTGGTAAGGATGTGTAGGTTTCAGGCTTTAATGGGCATGAATGCAAATTCTTTGGCATATAAAAAGCTCCCTTCTACATACAGTATATATTTTATCAGTGTGTAGATAGCGGTTTACCTGAAGTACAGCTTTAAGGGTGGATTCCAGAGTTTAGAATCCCCCACTGACTCCTTATGAATTCTGTGGATTGGAGGGGTGAGATCTCTGCTCCTGAGCTATCAAGACCACCCTCCTGCAATGGCCTTTATATTGTAGCCCTGCACTCCGAATGAGTTTTTAAAATTGATTTTAAAGTACTGAGACTGCAGCAGAAGTGGTGACACTCCATGGTGGGGTATGGAAAAACAGGAACTCCGGCAAGGAGGTCTCACTGCAGGCGTCTCAAAACAAGAAGCCAGTGAGCAAATCCGTCTACATGTGTATACCCATCAATAATAACTGCCATGGTTTTCCTTCCCTTTTAATGCATTGCAGCTCACCTTACATGTTACAATCATGGTGCAAAACACCATGCAACATTAAAGAATACAGCACTGAGGCAACATTGAATGGGGTGATAACTTAAGCCCAGGGGCGGACTGACAACTCATGGGGCCCCCGAGTCCTTGCCACACTCAAAGCACACCCACAAAAGCCTATAAAAGGTACCAGGGGCATTTCATGGGGCCCCCTACTAACCGCGGGCCCTCGGGCAGTGCCAGAGTGCTCGAATGGTCAGTCCGCCCCTGCTTAAGCCCTCACATTAAACAGTTTAGTAAATCTGAAAAGGGCTGTACAAAGATTGTTCTGTTGCAAAGAATTACAACTTGTATGGCCAGTTTTAGGCTGATGAAAGAGGGCTGGATGGATGATACAGAATGGTGAATAAATTCAACACCATCCCTAAAATATTCCACAAGTTTTGATGACCATTTAAGTTGAACTCTGGACTGTTATTTTAGGTATTTGTGGTTTGTATTTCATATTCGATAAGAAATGTCTGTTGTTACAGTATCTCACTCTGTGCTTTCTATATCAGGGTTTCCTCTGGAGAACTCTTCATTCCCTACTGACACTGCTCAGCCTGAAAACATCACTCAATGGCACCAGACCCTGGAACTTCCCCAAGTCACCTACCCTAGCAGGTTGGTTGGGCGGACCTTGGGATCCGAGACCCCCAGATATCAACTGGACACCCGAGTCCGAAATGAGACCAGTCCTAATTTGGTAAGTGTTTATTGACCTAGTACATTGCAGAATGCTATCAATATCTTGCTTTTGTTTTGATTTCTGGATCACAGGGAAGGTATATGTGGACTTTTTTAGTTATGTCTGAATCTGGCTGTGGCATAGTCTCTGATGGTCTCCTGTGACCAGACCCTGAAAGTCTCGTGACGATTTGGCAGTCTCTTGTGACAATCTGACAATCTCTGGTGGTCTTTTGTGACTTGTTGGCAGTCATTTGGAAATTTCTATGATGCGTTGGTAATCTCTGGTGGTCTCTTGTGATATGTTGGCAATATCTGATGGTCTTTTGTTACACTGAGGCAGTGTCTCACAGTTGAATGCATAACTGGGTTAAATGGTGTTGTTTATGCACTTGGAGTCCAGCTTTACTTTATATTGTGCAACAGATTCCATATAGAGCGCATTGACTATCAGTTGTCCCTGCATTAAAGGAGCTTACCTTCATAAACCAAGTCCTAAAAGTACACTGAAACACACTTTTTAGGGCCATTGGGTCAGAAGTCCGTTTGCCAACCCATATGTTCCCTTCGTCTGCTTTGGCACCGTGTCACCTGTGTGATCAGAGACACAAGGGCTGTTTATTAAAAAAAAATGTAAGCGGTTAAAAAAAGTTTGTTACCCCAGCAACAGGTGAAGTATTTGCTTTCACCATTTGACTTGCAGTATAAAAACATACGATCTGGAATTGCTATGGACAATACCTCCCTTTACTTTGAATTAAGAGTCGGCCTTCGTGAAACCACTTTCCTATCTTCACTATAAGGATTCTTATACTTGCTGAAATTGGCCACATGTTGCTATTTGATTGGATTTACCAAAAGGCTGCCCAGAGACATAAGACCATGTGTGTCAGACATGGTGATGTTTTGTCTATGAAAGATTGTATTGCATATCGCCTGCTTCTTCAAAACCACTGTCTATGGGTAGCCAATTTATTACAAAGGCCTACCCGATTAAATATCAATGGAACCTCTAAGCGCTGGACAACGCAGCAGGTATGCACTTATGGGACCTCGGTGCAGAGATTCCCAAGAGATATAAGTAACTGCCAGATGGTGACCCTCTCCAGCATCTACTAAAAACAAAATGTCAGATTTGTGTGTTCATGCTAGCTGTGCTGACAACAACCCAATGTAGGTGAGAGCCAGATGGCCTCCTAAAGGAACAGTCTACCTAAATGTGTAATTTGTTATAAAATTCAAAATACTAACCACAGCTTACAAAGCCATCCACAACACTGCCCCTAGCTACATCGCCAACCTCATCCGCAGATATCGCCCACTCCGCTCCTCCCATGATATCTTCCTCTCTAGCTCCCTCATCACCTCCTCCCACACTCGCCTCCAGGACTTCTGCAGAGCTTCTCCCATCCTCTAAAACTCCCTACCACAGTATGTACGGTCAGTCCCCACCCTGTCTGCCTTTAGGCGATCTTTGAAAACTCACTTATTCAGGGAAGCCTACCCCACCTCCACCTAAGAACTGTACTTGAATTACCTCCATCTCCCCCGCAGCTATCACCTTTTGTATTACCTCCCCCTTCCTTTAGATTGTAAGCTCCACGAGCCGGGCCGTCATATTCCTTCTGTACTGAACTGAATTGTTGCTGTATTGTCTCCCTTAAAGCGCTGCGCAAACTGTTGGCGCTATATAAATCCTGTATAATAATAATAATAATCCATGGAAATTGTTGACTTTTTTTTTTTTTATGTATTTGAACAATAGCTCTTCATTCAAACAATGTCTCTGCAGAGAAAAGTAACATACAAAACACAAGGAGAATTTTGAAATGACTAATAGACAATTGCATAATCGCCCATCATTCTTTGATATCGTAACATTTTTAACCACTTGCACAAATCTGTCAGTTGCAAAAATGTTTTTTTTTTTTTTTTTTTTTTTTTTTCACAACATTTTAATGGGATTTAAATCAGGGCTTTGACTGATCCAGTTCATTACGTTGGTGGATTTCCTAGTGAGTTTTGGATCATTATCTTGTTGAAAGATCCATTTCTGGTTCATCCTTTCGCTTTTGAAAAGGTGGCCTTGTATTCTTATGCACTCTTTAGTATGATTTTTTTTTTTTTTTTTAGTTGACTGCAAGCTGCCCTAAACTATAATATATTCACCACCATGCTTCAGTTCCTATAAGGATTTTCTCTGGAAGTGTTTTCTTCCAATTATGACAAACATGCCTACTGTAATGCAGGCCATAGACGGGTCGTTTATCGGCTGAATTTTCGTCCGCACAAAAAATCAGCCAATATTCACGCCATTAGCGGGGCCAGCTTCGTGGGCCGTTTTTCACGGATCTCCTCATTTATTTTTATCGGTCATGCTGGAAAATCTGCGAAAAATGGCCGTTTTACATGGACATTGGTGGCAGCAACGGGGCCGACCAATTTTTCGTTTATCGGCCCTGTCTATGGCCTGCCTTTCTGTGGCCGAACAACTTTCATTCGTCAACAGCACATTGTTCCAGAAGGCCTGGTATTTTCCCAAGTATTTGTGTTCAGTGGCAAAGTGTAGACTGGCTTTGAAGTTTTTTGACAGCAAAAGGTTTTTCCTGGTGCACCTCCCTATGTAGGTTAATTTGAGGCAATTTATTTCTGATTGTAGATTGCCTGCATTTTGACACCAACTGTTAGCGTTTTGTTGAACGTTTGGCATCAAACAGTCATTTTTTGCTAAATTTGCTGTGCCAGCCAGTCCGGGACAAATTAGCAGTCCTTTTAAAATCTGTCATTAGATTATATTCTTTACAGCAGAATTATTGATTTTTAATAATAATTGAAATACCTTGCCAGACGTGTAGGCATTCACAACCTCCTATCTGAGGGCTTTTAGCAAGCTCTTTTGAACCTGGTATGAGGACACCACACACATCAATAACAAAGAGAACAGCAAACCCTAGATGTCTGAGGTTTAATTAACACAGATTGCGCCTTTTATTCTCTGTAAGGAGGTTCAACCTAATGGCACCGAACACCCGATCCTTATTTCAAGGATTTTACCCCCCCCCCCCCCCTTGTTTTTCTGCCTGCTCTATACGTCGTACGGACCTGATACCAGGACTGGGTGTCTGCTTTCAGAAAAAAATATGTTTTGGGGATTTTGTGCAATCTTCAGGGCTAAATTTTTTTTAGTGTGTGCAATAAAAAAATTGCATAAACATCTTTGGTATCAAAAGGGTTAAAGTTGATCTCCAAGTTTCATTTAGCCCTGGTTCACACTGATGTGGTGCAGAATTCGCAGCGTTTTCTGTGCGAATTCAGCACTGCATCAGAATCGCACCCCGTTCATGCGAACCGATGCACCCCGAAAGCGGTCCGCTAAATGCGGTGTGATGTGCAGAATCGGATCACATAGGTGTGAATACCCATGGGATCCGATTTTAGTGCGGATCAAAAAAGGATCCTGCAGCTTTTTGTTGCGGTGCGATTAGAGCCATACAAAATGTACGGCTCCAATCGCACCGCACACAAATCCCATGTGATTTGCACAGGAATGCAGTGCGGTTCCTGTGCCAATCACATGCAATATGCCACATCACATAAATGTGAACTCAGGCTTCACCTTAAATATTTAATTTGGTCCATTCCTCTGATTGGCTGAGGCTGAGTTCATGTGGTGTCATCAGCCAATCTCCTCTGCACCTCAGGCAATCAGAAAAAAGCTTTGTGTTCATTCATGGAATGCAGAGCTTCCTCTGAATGGCTGAGTAGTGCTTGGATTTTGTGGTGGGAGCAGGATTGGAGGTTCTCGTCATGCTGCCGGAACAGAGCACTGTATACTGTACGCAGATGAGGCTACACACAGTTCATACAGCGCTCCCAGCCATTGTAACTCTTTAGTGAACTAAATAGTTTGCTTGGACCAGCTTGGTCCAAACAAACTACTTAAAGTGTTACTAAACCCACAACAGTAAAATCAGTCTGTATATGCAGGAAAGCATGCTTGTTATACTCACTGTGGAACCTAAGGGGTTAGTCCTCCACACTGTTTGATCCTGTCTTCTCTGATTCTCCCCTTCTTCTACTGTTCCAAGTCCATCTGCTGATCGTACCGAGCTCTAGGAGTCACTCTGCACATGTGCAGTTTAGTGTGTATGGTTAGAGAGTTTTTTTTTTTTTTTTTCGGAGGGTGCATGTGATCAGCACAGGGCCAATCAGCACTGTCCAGACAGAGGGTCGGGGGTTTTGCAGCCTTATAGGACAGTCAGAGCAGAATGAAAACCCCTCCTACCAGCTTTAGCCAGTGCTTAGCTAGACACTGATAGAAGTCACAAGACTGCTATATACTGCTGATGAGAAAAGGTATTTAGCAGTTTATATTTACTAAAATAATTGCATTTCCATGTTGTGTGTACTGTGGGAGACCAGATATAGTGAGTGCAGGGTCCGGGGAGACCGGATATAGTGAGTGCAGGGTCCGGGAAGACCAGATATAGTGAATGTAGGGTCCGGGGAGACCAGATATAGTGAATGCAGGGTCCGGGGAGACCGGATATAGTGAGTGCTGGGACCGGGGAGACCAGATATAGTGAATGCAAGGTCCGGGGAGACCGGATATAGTGAATGCAGGGTCCGGGGAGAGCGAATATAGTGAATGCGGGGTCCGGGGAGACCATATATAGTGAATGCAGGGTCCGGGGAGATCAGATATAGTGAATGCGGGGTCCGGGGAGACCGGATATAGTGAGTGCAGGGACCGGGGAGACCAGATATAGTGAATGCAGGGTCCGGGGAGACCAGATATAGTGAATGCGGGGTCCGGGGAGACCATATATAGTGAATGCAGGGTCCGGGGAGACCGGATATAGTGAGTGCAGGGACCGGGGAGACCAGATATAGTGAATGCAGGGTCCGGGGAGACCGGATATAGTGAGTGCAGGGTCCGGGGAGACCGGATATAGTGAGTGCAGGGTCCTGGGTTTAGTAACACCTTAAATGAAACCCGGAGATCAGCTTTAACCCTAGGTGCACACCTATGGAGGTTGCATTTTGCGTTTTTGACGCGTTTTTGATGTGTTTTCCTTTTTTTTTTTTTTTCTTGTTGCTAGGCAGATTTTAAACACAAAACACAGCAAAAACACAATACATCCTTTTCTGCAGCACTCCCATTGAAGTCTATAGAACCAAAAACGCAACGTTTTGCATTCAAAAAAAGTCCCCAACCCTTTCCAAAAAATGCACCGGGTGAAAACGCAGAGATGTGAACCTGTCCCACAGGAAATCATGGTAAATGGACTGTACTGCATTTCTGCAAAACGCTGTGGAAAACGCTTAGGTGTGAACCTGGGGTAAAGCGGTATTAAACCCAAAAGCAATCAATTATTATATTGCAGCTCCCCAATTCTGGAATGTGATGGCTGTATTGGTTTTCTTTTTTTAGGCTTTCTTCCTTTAATTTTCACTTGGTTTTTCAACAGAACAAGCTGTCCTACAGATGTAGCAGTTAGAGGGTTGCAACAAACCATATACCACTGACGGGGGCGCTTACAGTGGTCAGCTTTCATTTATGTAAAATGGTTGTCCCAATAGAAACCAAACTGTTTTGTTGTACCTGAATAAAAAGTGTTCGCTAGAGTCAGGCTATTGAGGCTTCAAGTTGTTAGGAGATAGTAGCCGATTTAGATACACTAAAGCTGGATATACCGTTTTTTGTTTGGTTGTTTTTTTTTCTCCTGTCTAACCAGCGGGTTGCTGCATGTGCTGATCAAATGCTGATTTTTCAGCAGGACTATTTGGTTGTAGACTGGCTTCTGTTGAACAGAGAGGGGTACACACATACTGAAATTCAGCAAGTTACTGCTGAACCGGACGGATTGCAATATGTGTATACAATGCTGCTGTCCAGAGGTGTCTCTGCGCTCCTTCAGCCAGAGTGGGGGCGCTTTAATACAGGAGGTGTGCTACTGGCAAGATCACCAGGTGCAAACAGAGGGGAAAAGGCTTAAAAAAAAACTAATGCAGCTACCACATGTGATTGGAAAACTGGAATTGTATACATTTGTTGATTTGCTGCTGGTTAATATAATAGTATTATATAGCGCCAACAGTTTGCGCAGCGCTGTACAATATGAAGGGAGACAGCACAATTACAACACAGTTCAATACAGAAGGAATAGGAGGGCCCGGCACATGGAGGTTACAATTTGAAGGGAGGGGGAGATGATACAGAAGGTGATAGCTGCAGGGGATGATCTGGTGGAGGTGACTCAAGTACAGTTTTTTAGGTGGAGGTGGGGTAGGCTTCCCTGAATAAACGAGTTTTCAAGGGTCGCCTAAAGGCAAACATGTTAGGAGCTGACCAAACATACTGGGGTAGAGAGTTCCAAAGGATGGGAAAGGTTATAGAAAAGTCCGGGGGGTAAGCATGGGAGAAGGTAACAAGGGAGCAAGATGTCTTGGGAGGAGCAGGGAGGACAATTTAGGTGATATCTGTAGATGAGGTCGGTGTGGTAGCTGGGGGCAATGTTGTGGATGGCTTTGTATGTTGCGGTTAGTATTTTGAAATGTATACATTGGGTTAGTGGAAGCCAGTGAAGGGATTGGCAGACAGTGATCACTTAGTAAAGTGTATACAGGGGTGTGGAAATTTTTGAAAAAACTACTTGTACAGGGACTAAATCGGTGCCCCAATCCACTTGTCCTTGATACATTTTTTTTTTTATAACCAAATCCGTATTTAAATCTGCTTTAAGTAATGTAGGGGGCTTTTAAAAACCAAAGGGGCTTTATGGCGACTTAAATGTTAAATATTTTTAGCATTACGCTGTTTATCTCCTCCTCCCCTTCCTGCCCGTCTCCAGCACCGCACCCTAGGACTAGCAGGGAGCGGAGAGACCTTGCAGTATAATGAGCACCGATTGGCTGCTCCTCAGGAAAGGGGGTGTCGGGCTTATCCTTTATCCCTTTCACTGCCAGAGCTGTTTTTGATGTTTTTTTTGCACACATTTAAAAAATCATTTTAGGCCTGAAGATGACACAAAACCCCCAAATATGATATATTTTCTGAAATTAGAGACCCTATAGAATAAAACAATGGTAGTTCCAATTTTTATGTCACAAGTATTATCAGAAAATTTCAGTAAAACATAAGTTAATTTTAGGGCACAAAAAGCAATAAATTATCCAATTGTTTTGTAAATATAAAAGATGAGGTTGCATCGAGTACATGTATATCCAACATGTCAAACCTTAAATTTGCGTGCGCTTGTGAAATTGCAACAAACTTTAGTACCCCATATTTTCTATAGGTGACGCTTTTAAAGCCCCCTATAGGTCATTAGTGTTACGGAGGAGGTCTGGTGCTAGAATTATTGCTCTCATTTTGGCGTGCGCAGCAATATAGAACATGTGTATCACAATCGTCTTGTTCATGAGTAGAAACCCCAGCGCATACTTTTACATTTGTACATGCGTACATATGTGGGGGGGGGCCTAGAAAATTTTTTTTGAGGGGGTCATATGCTTGGGTGTAACTTTTTTTTTTTTTTTTTTAATTTTTTAAAAAAAGAAAAAAGTGTTTTCTTCACAAAAAAGTCCCCTATGTGATGATTTTTTGGTGACAGGTTCTCTTTTTTTGAGACATGCAGGGTCTAAAAGACCCTGCATGTCTCCACTAGACTACACTGGATGTAATACAGTGTACGTCGCACTGCATTACATTCTTTCCCGGCCTTGATCGACAGGAAATCATGATCTGGAAGTGACATAACATCATTTCCGGGTGAGGACAAGAAGATGAGAGGAGCGGATGTGTCTGCTCTCCTCCCTCCCCTATACCCTCTGGCACCCACAGACCTGGTGTGAACTTAAAGCGGAGCTCCTCCCAAGAGGATTGGCACCTTTTGGGGGGCGCAGGTACCCAAATTTGACAGGTACCCGCTCCCACTTCCGGTCCAATTGCCTGGGCGAAAGGAAATGGAATGTGTCCTCCCTCCCTGTAGTCTTTTGGGACATGTGACAGGTCCCAGAAGACTGTAGGACCATTCATGAAGTGCAGCGCTACTCGCGCATGTGCAGTGGGTACCCAGCTGTGAAACCGCAGGCTGTCACAGGCGTGTGCCCACATTGAAGATGCCGGCCTCCTGGAATTCAGGACGGCCGGTGAAACGAGCTGCGGGGGACACACCACGGGACCAAGAGACCGGTAAGTGGCTGTTTTTTAAAAGTCAGCAGCTACAGTTTTTTTGTAGGTGCTTTTTTTATTTTTTGACAAGGTGAGTGGAACTCCACTTTAACTTTTTCCAAAGTCTGCATTTTCAGCAACCAGTTCACTACCCATGATTTGTCCTGTGCATTATGAGTGCTGAAACCAGCAACCAAGCCATGATCTTGCTAAATAGCTCAGGGCTGTATAGTAAAAGTGATATGGATGGCTTTAGAGCTCTCTGATTATATTTACGGGACTTGTAATGTGCCATCCCCTCCACTGAACCTTCTCTTCTCCCCCCACCTCTCCTTCATCCCCCACCCTCCATGATTTCCAAGCTCTGCTGCTCCTCCTGGGAGCCAAAGACCACAAAAACATTCTCAGGATGGTGAGCAGGAGGACACCGAGGAACAATCGATGCTCTTTGCAGAGCATAAACCTAGAGGAGCTCAATCAAAATCTTAGTTTCAAAGTTGGATAAACAGCAGATCTAGCATAGCATAGTGCTCCATCGACCAAAGCAGAAGAGACATTAGGGGTCTAATAGACTTCTGATATCTCCATAAAGAGAACCTGCCCATTGCTGTCATAGCCTATAGATTTGTTTTCCCCTCTCTCTCTAAGAAAATTACAGTATGTGCAAAAAAGTGCTTAAATAATTAAAACCTAATAAATAAAAAATAACATTTACACCCCGGTCACATGCAAACCCTACCCAAACCAAGTCGGAACCACACTGATATGACCGCTCTAATTGTGGACAATAGGCTGCAATTTGGCATACGATTTGCAAGTCGCATGGCATACAAATCACATGCCAATTTGCATCCAGTCGGGGTCTTAATAGTGCTCCACTGCCCCATGCACAGCTACAAACACAATCGGCTACATAGGGAACACATAGGGCACAACTGTAAACAACAATTATGCAATATGTACTGGGCTTCATGGTGCACTCCAAAGTGAAATCGTTTTAGCTTCCTCTTTTACAGGAGATTAACTCCAAACTGATGAGCTGTAAATGCATTTAAAGTGTTCCCTTTCTAGGTACATTTTGGGGGTTTTTTCAAGTTTTTTTGAGGTTTGACATATTTGGTATCTATTTACTCGACACATCCTCATATTTTATTTTGTGCAGAAAAATTATATAAAATATATAAACTGCTAAATACCTTTTCTCATCAGCAGTTAGATCAGTCTTGTGACTTCTATCAGTGGCCCTGTGCTTATCACATGTACTCTCCCAAGAAAAAAAAAACACTCTTGAGCAATACACACCAAACTAAGCATGTGCAGCTTGCCCTCAAGGCTATATTCTATCGGCAGATAGATTGGAGACAGTAGAAGAAGGGGAGGATCAGAAAAGATGGGGTCAATGCAGAGGATTAACCCCTTAGGTTCCACAGTGAGTATAACAAGCATGCTTTACTGCATCTACAGACTGATTTTACTGTTGTGGGTTTAGTAACATTTCGCAACTCCCAGACCCAACTTTGCAATTTTTGACCTGTGTTAGTAAAACTGAACATATCGCAAATACTTTTGTGAATCCAGGTGAATTATACTTTGTTTTTTCAGGACAAAATGGGCTTTCATTTGGTGGTAAATGGTAATGGATGTCTCCTGTTGTTGTTGTTTTTTTTTGTTTAGTTTTATTTAGTTTTTTTTTTTTTTTTTTTAAATCAAAGGAAAACTGTCCCAAAATAGTAAAAAACAATAAATTTTGTTTTAAATTCAGCTGTGTTTTTCTTGCTATTACCATAATTAACCACCAAAGAATAACCCAGAATATATTCTCCTGCTCCTGATGATCGCAGCAATACCACATGTGTATATGTTATTGGTTGTATATACCATTAGTAGGGCCCACAAACTTTAGTGCGCATTTTGCTTTTTTGTTTCCTACCAAAAACATTAGCATTCATTTTACAAAATGCCCTTTTTTTTTCTTCAAAATCCTACCTAAAATATACTGACCCTAACTTTTGACCCTTACCTTGACCCTAACCCTGACCCAGGGGTGGACTGACAACTCATGGGGCCCCCGGGCAATAGGGGATCATGGGGCCCCTGTGTTCTTGCCCAAACTCAAAAAAGCCTATGAAAAATGTACCAGGGGCATCTCATGTGGCCCCCTACTGACCCCGGGCCCTCGGATAGTGCCCGAGTTTCCAACTGGTCAGTCCGCCCCTGCCCTGACCTAGATCAAACATTGAT
Organism: Staurois parvus; assembly: GCF_062004578.1. Classification (NCBI taxonomy): domain Eukaryota; kingdom Metazoa; phylum Chordata; class Amphibia; order Anura; family Ranidae; genus Staurois; species Staurois parvus. The sequence continues at coordinate 18,170,727 of NW_028317947.1, forward strand.
CTAGCAATTAATTTCTTTATTTTCTTTCTTTACTTTTTTCTTACACGCTTTTGTTTATATCCTTATAACTGCAATAATATAAATATACAATGTATCCTTCTCTCCGTTCTGAGGGGTGGGTGCATAGTAACTGATCGCTGTAATAGCCACTCAGAGGCTATCACAACGATCAGGTGACCGGGAGCCAGGAGTCCCGGGTCCTGATCGTTAGTACAAGAACCGGAGATCTTGGTGAGATCCTGGTCTTTGTTCTGGGAGCATGCCAAACACAAGAACATATTTTTTTATGAATTTATTACAGGTACTTATATAGCGCCATCAATTTACGCAGCACTTTACATATATATTATACATTCACATCAGTCCCTAACCCTCAAGGGGTGTACAATCTAAGGTCCCTAACGCACATTCATACATACACATACTAGGGACAATTTAGACAGGATCTACTAGCATGTCTTTAGAGTGTGGGAGGAAACCGGAGTACCCAGAGGAAACCCACGCAGGCACAGGGTGAACATGCAAACTTACAGTATGTGTGGCGCCTAGGTTTGAAGCCCACCTCCTGGACGCTGCATATATGTGTTAATGTGTCGTAAAGGGGTTAAGTAATTCTTTTAAGCCAAAAATGCAGATTTTAACGTGTGCAAAAGAGATGAAAAAAATTGCTCTGTGAGCAAACGTGTCTAAATCTAAGGCTGGATTCACACCTGGGTATTCCGGGAACATGTAGAAAACGTGGGTCGCACTTGCAGTGCCATTAATTAATGGCACTCCAAATGCGGCTAGCAAATGAGCGAGGCTCAAAGTCGGAAAATGGCCTTCTATCTTGGATACTCCCAGCCGTGAAATCTCCAACTCTGCTTTAGGTTTTCGGGTCTTCCTGCCCACCATTACGTGTTCCAGCTCCTCCTGTTACATTATTAACAATGACAAATTAATTTAAAAGTAAGTAGTACCCCTCGCAATGTCCAAAGCAGATATGCAGAGCTGGCAACTTAGAGTAGAGGCCTTACCTCTACCCACATGGAAGAGAAATATATTTCCAATATAGTTAGAAAAAAAATTATATATGTGACATATATTTACACTATATTGGCCTACGCTAATATATTTGAACATGTATTCTAAAAATGTTTTATTGAAATATATTTTCTAAAGGCACATATTTTTAAAAAATATATTCTTTAACTTTTTTTAACATATAAAAAATTCATTTTAACTGCTTGTAAATGCATTCCAAAAATGTAGACTAAATGTATTTTCAAAGACATACGATATATTTGAAAATGTATTTTTTTTTAAATCTTCTTTACATATATTTTTTTTAATATATAAAAAACGCATCTCAACATACACTTTTTATATACTGAATACGGTCAAATTTGTAGTATTTCAAATATATGTCAATATATTTGGGAAGAATATTTATAACCCTTTGATGCCGAGCACACGCAAAGATGCTGCCTCTCGGCGTCTGGGCCTTGACGCATATTTGCGTGCAATTAGAAAATACATAGGTGCTGAGAGAGCGCGCCCTGCACGTTCCCAGCACATATGTACGTGACTCATGGAAAGGTCCCGATCTCCCCTTTCGATCAGGACCTTTTCTGATCATGTGACTGCAGCTACGGTGAATCACGGCGGTCACATGACCCTAAAACCCCACCTGCCTCCTGAATTCTGAAACTCTTAAAGGGCCGGGAGGCGCCGGCACGAAATGGTTAAAATCTATCTAAAATATATTTTTCTTCCACGCGGGTATAATTGTCCCTAATAAGAAACTGTCGGGTAGTTTAGCACTGTAGCATCTTCCAAAAATGGAAATGAAGATATCTGTGGATTGATCCTTTAAGCAAGGTATATGTAACATTAGATCTCATTAAAAATGTCTGTATTGTATTGTTCCACATACTCAGTGTCCGCTTACACAAACCACATCGGAAGTATTATAACTGGCAAGGAAAGCTCTTAGTCAGGGCTGTAATTAGGTTCATATTGATATTGTATGATATTGCCACTGCAGCAAACCAGTGCCGGATTAAACTCTGTGGAGGCCCCTAGGCAGTCGAAACCTTGGAGCCCTCCTTGCAAGTTTCTGAAGGTTTCTCGTGAGCGTGCTCTAGTGGGATAACATTGAACCAAGTAGTGTGCACGTCAGATGCTAAATGGAGATGACCATCGCTATTGTTCATTTCACGTACGTAGCTTTCACCAAAATGTTTTACAAACTGACATCTGATAGAAGACAAGCTTTAAACAGACAGACTGTAACATGAACCTGATGCCTATGATTTATGGACTTTTGTTACTGGGTACATTACTTGAACACAGTATAGAGTCATTAACCACTTCCCCCTACAGGCCTATTGTAATAATACGGCCGGTCAGGTGCTCTATTATCCTGGGTGGACGTCATGACATCCTCCTGCTGGTGTGCCTCGTGCATGTCTTAGGGGCTGTGCAGTGGTACGATCTGTGGTCTGCTATGTCCACCAGATGCAGTGGAACACAGACGGTATAAAATGGCTGTGTTGATTGGTTGCTAGAAACTACTTAGACAGTTCATTTAGCCCTTGGGAAGTTTTTGGGAATTTGCATTTCCTCTTAGCAAGTCCCTGTTCATGGCTTTTACATAATGGGGAAAGAACAAAAAGGGCGCACAGGCCTAGTGCATTACCATAAAAAATGTTTAATAAAAAATAAAGTAGGTGTTGTACTCACAAACGACAATATAGTCAAGGCACATCATAAAAGAACAGCTGGGTCAACACCCACAGTCCGCAATAGGAAGTTTAGACATCCAAAATTCTGATGCGTTTCGAGGACTTGCCTCTTCCTCAGAGCCCTGACACGTTTCGAGGACTTGCCTCTTCCTCAGAGCCCTACATGGCTTTTACATGTCTTCATAGTCCATAAACAGTGTAACAGTGATGCACAAAGTGATGTATCTTTTACCAACCTATTACCTTTCAGTTTGCGTTTAACTTCTTCTATCCCTGTATTACAGTCAGCGCATCTCGCCAGCGTCAGCTTCCTGGTTCCAGCATTTAGGAAAGAGCTTGTTCTGGACTTGGAGCTAAATCAGTGAGTATAGAGAACTCTCCTCTCTTTATATCATTATGCATTCATTCACGGGGTAGTCGGCCATATGTACCATCCACCTGTACTGTAGTAAGATGAGAGTCCCGCAAACAGCAGATTGTGATGCTACAGGGCTGACAGATGCCTTTTCTACAACACCAGAGTAACAAATTGTAAGAGCCAAATGTTTCCACAGAAGTTGGAGACATGCAGTGACTTGTGAAATCTGTGGTGGATTTTTTCAGGACGAGCAAAGGGCAGCTGAAGCAACACACACATGAATAAAGTGTCTGATGAATGCAAAGTGTTGTATACAATATACTTTACACTACTCTTTTCTGTGCACCGTGCTATTTGTTATATTCCACACTGCTCCTCTCTGTGCACTGTGTTGTACATTATATACAGTACATAGCATACTTTACCATGTTTCTCTCTGTACACTGTGTTACATTATATATTCCGCATCACTCCACTCTGAGCACTGGGTTGTACATTATATGGTCCACATCACTCCACTCTGAGCACTGGGTTGTACATTATATGGTCCACATCACTCCACTCTGAGCACTGGGTTGTACATTATATGGTCCACATCACTCCACTCTGAGCACTGGGTTGTACATTACTGTATATGGTCCATGCTTCTCCACTCTGTGCATTGTGCTGTGTATAATAAACTCTACATCACTCTACTCTGTACACTGTACTGTACATTATATCCACTATACTGCTCTTCTCTGTGCTGTACATTGCTCAGCTTTCTACCCTGTACAATAAATATTCCATATCACTCCAATGTGTGCCCTGTGTTGTACATTATATATTTCACATTGTGCCACTCTGTGCCCTATACATTGCATTTTCCATATCACTCCACCCTGTACATTGTGCTGTACAGTATACTGTATGCTCCACACTGCTGTATAATGTGCTGTTCATTATGTACTTCAACTTGCTTCACTCTGTACCCTGTCCTGAAATGTATTCTACATTGCTTCATTTGGTGTGCTCTGCTGTATGTTATACACTCCCTGTTCCACATTAAACACTCCATTGTATGTTATACACTCCATTGTATGTTATATACTCCATTGTATGTTATATACTCCCTGTTCCACATTAAACTCTCCACTGTATGTTATATACTCCATTGTATGTTATACACTCCATTGTATGTTATACACTCCATTGTATGTTATATACTCCATTGTATGTTATATACTCCCTGTTCCACATTAAACACTCCATTGTATGTTATACACTCCATTGTATGTTATACACTCCATTGTATGTTATATACTCCCTGTTCCACATTAAACACTTCACTGTATGTTATATACTCCATGCTGCACTCTGTACTTTAGATGATATACTCCATACCACTTCTTTTTGTGCAGTGTACAGACTCAGACTCTATACACTAAAAAAGGGTAAGCAGAGAGCAAGAGACTACTCTGCACTTCTGTCTACAGTCTTCCTCCCTACTGTTGGTCTTTCCCCTGTTAATAATTTAGCCTTCACTGTGTCTCTGTGTAGAGGTGGCCATCTTGGTAGAGGGTCAGGTGTTTGCTTCCTAAAGACAGCCTGCTAGCAGGGTTGTATTAGATCAAGAACAGATGAGGTTTCGAATGCACAGATTTTCAGGACAAAAGAAACAGAGAGATCCTTTCACTGCGAGGTCACAGGTACAGCTTCCTCTTCAGCAATGTGAACCATGAGCAGCACATTTAGTGACATCACCAAATCTCCCCATCAAATCTGATGAGATTTGGATGTACAGCTGTTAAGCTTAGGGCAAAGGTGTTGCATATTTACAATGTACTTGGACTATGATGCCTCTTTCTCTTTCAGCCATCTTTTATCATCTGGCTACGTTGAAATATATTACAACAATCAAAACAATAGTCGGGTGCGGGTGAGTGTTTCATTGTAATGTCACTTGTATAAAAAAAGAACTCTGGTCTATTAGAAAATCATGAAACTGATTTTATATGTGAAGCTGCTGAGATCACTTATAATTTATTTTATTCATTATTTTTACATCTTGCATTTGTGATTGAAAAGAATTAACATTCAATCCATTACCTGACACTCTTTCATATGTGGCGTCTATGCCTGCCCCCTCCATCACATCATGCTGACTGACAGCAGGGTTTGCATTAAGCCAAGCTATTCCACTGCCTCGATTTGCTAAAAAGTGTTAAATTGTATCAAAAGGAAAACCTGTGTGAGTTTTGGATTGAGTATGTAATAGTTAAAACACCAGTTGGGTGTTTTTTGGTGTTTTTTTTTTTTTTTTTTTTTTATCTTTGTACCACTGAGTAGACTTCCGTTCATTTCCTGTTTTTGAGATACAACAGGAAGTGAAATGAACTCTCTTTAAAGTGTTCCGTTTTAAACAGTTGCCCAGAATTCTTACTGGAAATTTCCCACTTGCCTCTGTAAAATGTGGATTTGCCATCATAATCTGTCTCATGACGGTGTTACCCTGAAAATTTAGAGGGGTGAATCTCCTCTAGGGAATACAGACAGCAAAAACCTTAGAGGATCTTTCAAAACCCCCACCCCCATCCAAAACTAAATCTAAAAAATGGTTTGCCTTCATATACACTTTGAAGTGTTACTAAACCCTGGACCCTGCATTCACTATATCTGGTCTCCCCAGACCCTGCATTCACTATATCTGGTCTCCCCGGACCCTGCATTCACTATATCTGGTCTCCCCCCGGACCCTGCGTTCCCTATATATGGTCTCCCCGGACCCTGCATTCATTATATGTGGTCTCCCTGGACCCTGCATTCCCTATATCTGGTCTCCCCGGACCCTGCATTCACTATATCTGGTCTCCCCGGACCCTGCATTCACTATATCTGGCCAGCTTTACAGTTAGTTTTTGTTTAGAAAACAGCCACAGCTTGAGTAGAAAAGCCTGTCTCCTGCCAGCATGTTGCAGAGAAGGACCTGTGCTCTTTTTGTGGAAGCAGTGGACTCTCTGCAGAGATTCAGCATGCCACTTTCTAAATCAGGTCTAGAACTCTCCAACCAGCACTGAGAAATTTGCTGTGTTGGTTTATAGATCTAACTTGGGAGGGAACATGTTCAACCTCTGCAGAGAGATTGTTTCCACACAGAGAGCAATGGTCCCTCTTCAGCTTGCTGGCAGGGGACAGGCTTTACTACTGAGGCTGTGGCTGCCTTCAGATACAAATAAACTATAGGCATTTGACAACCTTTTTGTGCACCTGGAACATTTTTAGCTGAATTAAACTATTTCATTTGGGCTTTAAAATGCTAGTTGTCTGGCTGTCGTGTTGACACTGGTGTTAGGTCCAGGGGCGGACTGAACATTATGAAACTCGGGCACTGCCCGAGGGCCCGGGGTCAGTAGGGGGCCCCATGAGATACCCCTGGTACCCTTTTCATAGGCTTTTTTGAGTTTGGGCAAGGACACAGGGGCCCCATGATCCCCTATTGCCCGGGGGCCCCATGAGTTGTCAGTCCGCCCCGGAGTCTTACTGATTCATATTCTTGGAGCAAGTATGCAGGTTAGGAGTTCTGACGTTCTCGTTGCATGCTTGTTCTGGCTCAATGATTTAAAGTGTTAACGGCAGAGAGAGCCAGACAACCAGCATTTTCAGGAGGTCAGCCATGGCGACATGCATATATTTCTCATTACAGGTTTCCTTTAAATCTCTAGTGTTCTGTCTTCATGTTAATTAATTGGGTCTGGATTAATAACTGACTTGGAAACAGAAAAGTCTTGGCATCCATTATTTATTGCTACTGGAGAGACGTGGGAAGAGGGGGCCGCTCCTGGAGCTTTGTGGATAAAATGGGTCATGGAGGGAGGTATGGGCGCTCACCGCACAGCCCCGAACTTGGCACATCCAGTTCTTTCAACTGCAGCGCACTAATAAATGAATCTTCAGTTTACCTCGGGCCACGTTCTGTGGGGGGGGGGGAGGGACCCAGATATTGTTTTATCATTATTTCCACTTCACTTCAACACTTGGGCCCGTTATGTAAGGAAAATAAAATGTACGCACTAAGGCAGAGGACGCGTAGAAGGCATCTTATTTCCACTGTGTGCCTTACCCGTTCAGAGATGACCTACATAAAACAGGAGCAAGGAGAGACTGTATGGGCTCAATGAAAAATGTATGTTCCTGTCTGTAGGTATGCAGAAAGGCACGTCCGCCTACAACTGGCGATCCACCCACTTTGCGGTATAATTTTGTAAATTATAACAGTTCTACTGTTGCGGCACCTGTTCTGCAGATCACAGGCTTGTTCTATGGTCTGGTTGTGATGTGAGCTGCAGAAACATACAATGGGGGGAACACAGCCACAAGTTTACTCCTGACTCCCCTGGTCTCTACTTTTGGTTTTGAAACTTTTTTATTTTTTTGTTACTGTTTTTATTTGTGTTGAGAGTGTATGTGTAGACAAAACTTTCTACGCTTTAGATGGAATTATAACCCCATGGCTGCTTTTTTAATGCTCTTTGGACATTCACCCTCTCAACTTGTCCTGGTGACTCTGGTCAAGGGGACAGAAATTGATGGAGAAGCCAAATTCTGATCCAATATTGCGCTTGGACAACTGTCCAAGGCCTCATTCAAACCATCAAGTGAGGAAGGCTGGAATGCAGGGTTTAGATGTGGCTACACCAGGGGCGGACTGACCATTTGGAAACTCGGGCACTGCCCGAGGGCCCGGGGTCAGTAGGAGGCCACATGAGATGCCCCTGGTACCTTTTTCATAGGCTTTTTTGAGTTTGGGCAAGGACACAGGGGCCCCATGATCCCCTATTGCCCGGGGGCCCCATGAGTTGTCAGTCCGCCCCTGGGCTACGCTTTACATCTGCACTATGATGATCAGCCAGTTTGTGTTTGGCACGAATTGCCGCCCCTGGGCTGTGTCCTGGCCCAGTCAGAGACCCTAACTGCAATTAACCGCTTGAATGAGAGCTTGTCAGGTTGAAATGAATTGGCCACATACTGATGCTGTCACCAATATAAAACCAGCATTAATAGATAAGTAAGGGGATTCAGAACATATAGTCTCTCCTGTCCACCTCCCACTGCAACTCATTTCACCCCACGAAGATCTTAATCATGGAGACAACATGGCGGTTTCCATGATTAAGCCTTTTGTGGGGTAAAGGGCATTGGAGTGGGAGGTGGACAAGTGAGACCATACTTTGTGAATGCTCTAGTTATTAGGCCTCATTCACAAAGGCGTACCTATGTTTACACTCGTGCAAAGGGTCGTCTTTGCCTGCATAGGATGCACAGGTACAGGCAGTCCCATTAACATGTATTTTGATCTAGCACCTGCATGGACACAGCCGCTGGTCTCAACTTGCCAGCAGTACGGTCCCTGAACACAGTGTGCGTGTGTGGACACACATCCGCATGGCTGGCATATTGAGACCAGCAGATGTTTCCATGCAGCCACTGCATCCTAGTAGTTTTGAATAGGACTGCCTGCATGCAGATGCACAGAACACCAGTACAGGCAAAGACCCCTTTGCATGGGTGTACCATATGTATGCCCGTGTGAATGAGGCTTTATATTAAAGCTGGCTTTTCACCGCGGTGGTGGTATCAGTGTGTAGCCCGTTCAATTCTACTTGACAAGCCAAAGCGCTGAGCGACAGTGTGCTCCTGGGCATACACCCGATGAGGGCTGGAGGTACACTGAAAGAGGCAAGTTCGGAGCCACATAGTTACTATTGATTTGCTTGGATGAAGAGTTGGATGCAATACAGCGACTGCACCAGCTATTGATCTGCATGGGTTGAGGCTGTTCACATACAGAGTGTGCACAGAGGTATTTTCACTGAACCGGTGTCCCCATTGGAAGATTTACCCTCTACTACTGTTCTGGGGACAGCCCAAAATTGGGGATTTTGTTTATTTACACTTTCAGTGATAATGGACAAATAGGGTGAATCTCCCGAACGAGGTAGATATAGCAATAATAACTGAACAGGTGTTCTAATCCATCTCCACTCTATTAAAATTTAACTGGAGGCAGAAAACATTTTTTTTTTTAGTTTAGGATAGTAATAACTCTAAAGAAGACATACATTGAAACTGTAAGGCCCCGTCCACACAGGGAGACTCTGCCAGAGGATCTGCCTGTTCAGTGGGAGATCCGTCAGCTGATCCCTCAGCAGGGGGATGACAAGTCCGTGTCCGCTCCGCTTATGAAGAGTGGACAAAGTCTGCCTAAGGCTGGCCATATATTACACAATTTTGTAGAGAATTTCGCTTTAGATTTACCAAAAACCATATAATAGGGAGGTCAAGCCTAAACAACACTTTCAATTGTATCCAATTAGGCAGGCCCTTGCACTTCATAGTTGAAGGTAAATCTAAAGGAAATTGTTCAGAAATTGGACAGAAAATTGTATAGTGTATGGCCAGCCTTACTCTACAGGCAGACTTTCATCCAATCTGACCTGCTAGATGGATGGGGAATGATGGATCCCCATCTGTCTGTTTTTAGCGGATCAGATACAGGTGGGTGTAAACAGACATGTCCGTTTACATCCGCCACTCCATAGAGGGCAATGGGTGGGTCTGCCTGAAAAATGGACGAAATGCCAGTGTGAACTTGGCCTAAAGTACACAGCCACCTTAAAGTGACATTCATTGATGTCCTTATTCTCCAAAAGTAATCCATACACTGCTTAATGATCCTATAATTTATATTTTATTAACTTGTTTGCTGCTAATACTTGTAGTGCCGCTCTAAGCTTTCATCATCTCACTCTTCATTCATTTGTTTTTCTTTTATTGTCATCGTTACATAGAATTCATGAAGGTAAAATACCTTCAGCCTTTAGAACCACTTTAATGGTACTGATTGTACAATCATATTTGTAATGCATGTGGTGAGCTTTAAACTGTTTAGTTCTGGTTTAGTCTTCATTGATCTTTTATTTTTGGTGTTGCAATTCTAAGTCGTATGTGTTTGTTTCACAGAGTCCTGGTTTAGCGGGAGATCACTGTTATTACAGCGGCCATGTGCGTGGGGTAGAGGTGTCATGGGTTGCCATCTCCACCTGCTACGGGCTCAGGTGAGTTTCTCCAGCAAGATGCACGTTGGCTGTCTGTCGGCGAAGCTCTCTGCTTCTCTCTAATGACTTCCTACGATGTGGCTTGTGGTGCTGAGACATTTGGTGACAGCAGGAGGTGTGTGGGGGTGGCGGAACAGCGTGGAATGTTACTGTGGAACTCACAGTTCATTCCGTCCTCCATGCAGGAATCTGCTACTGACTCTTTATCATTATGTGTGATGAGATCACCTGCTGTCTGTGTTCACTCATCAGAGCAGACATCTCCGAGGTCATCTATTGTAAGGACAATGGATCGCAGAGACAGCTGAACAGCCCTCAAGAGAATGAAATCTATATGCACTAATTACAGCTTCATAGCTGCTGGTCCTTCCAGGTTTCCAGGGACAGTCTCAGATTTCCAATGCTTGTCCTTGGAATTTTTGTTCTGCCTGAAAATCTTTTGAAATGTAAAGTCCTAAAAAAAAAAAAAAAAAAAAAAAAGCCCTCCTTTTCTGCGTGTATGATTCAGTTTTTTTAACATTTACATTTTCATTTGGTGTTAAGCGATTATTTAAACTCCAGACACAAAAACTTTCATTGAAAAATATTCCAAATATCTCCCAGGTGGGAGGGAAGAGAGTCAGGAGTTTTGTCAAGGAGATCTCACTGATGCAAGACACACAGGATGGCGGGGGTGACTCCACCTTCTAAGCTCCACCTATTGCCAAAATATCATTTTAGTGGCATCAACCTGTGACCTAGCATTTTAACAGCCAGTTTGGGGCAGATAATACAGTGAAAAATGTAGTAATTCATGGCTGTCGTAGAATCATGCAATTGTCCAACTTGCTAAATCCACACCAAAGTGACCATAGAAATTGTTTAACATTTTGGCAGCTATATACAGTATGTTTGTCTGAAGATTCTCCTAGACATTCGATAACAAATCATGGATGCAACGTGTGATCTAATGTCTGCAGGACCCTTGTAAATGCCTCTGGGTGAGGCTTTATTTCAGAAATCGTGGAAAAAACCCAAACCAAAAAAGCTAATAGGGGTTTAAATGTCTACAAATATATGTTGCGCTCCTAAATACTTCTCAATAAATAATAATGAAATTATTACCATTAAATTAATTCAAATTATGATACAAATAACTAATAAAAGTGTATAAATACCCAAAAATATTTGAATAGATAATTTCAACTAATCAATCTCCTCCAAATAAATATCAAAATAATTCCACATGAAATACTCCTCTAAATTTTTATTAGTTATTTGTATCATAATTTGAATTAATTTAATGGTAATAATTTAATTATTATTTATTGAGAAGTATTTAGGAGCGCAACATATATTTGTAGATATTTCCAACACAGTTGTAGTTATGTGTTTCATGTTTGCGATCCTCTAGTAATTATCACACCTGGGGCTTTAAATGTACCACACCATAACAATATAAGTGAAATAGAAACGTGAAAACAATAAATAAAATGAAACACCTTTTATTAGGTTAAAAAACCTACACAGAGGGGAAGAGGGTCTGAAGTCTATTCCTCCCCCTCTTTCGACAAGATATTTTTTCCCCACTTTTGGAAAGCAATCTGTGCTTGAATATACCTGATGACCTTTAGTACCTGGCCATTGCATTCTTGTTTGAATGAATGATGACTGTGTCTTCCACAAGTCTTCAAATGTATTTGGACTATTTCTTGATCGATGATCATTTCTCATGGTTGCTGGAGGCCCCTCCTTGTTCATCCAGATACTACTGATTTATATCTAGCAGGAGCTATCTGAGAATGTACCGGTATCATCAGCTGGAATTTGTTTTCTTTTGTTCCCTGAAGAAGTGGGCTGCATCCCACGAAACGCGTTGGAATCCATAAGCAAAGCACCTTTCATGGTTTCAAGTGGATACTACTTAATCAATTGTTCATCAACACTTATGTCGCTATCTGGTTAGGTGTTCTTTTTCAACACAACTAATTGTCTCCACTGCTAGCCATGTACCTTCATATGCTACTTATACAGTTCAGCCTTTTTTGCTCCTAGATAATGGGTGTTGTTTATTGCGGCTGATACCCGTGACGCCAACTGCGTCTAGGACATCAGCCACAACCTACTGCGGCCGTTTTTTGTTTGTATTTTTATGTTTTTCTTTGTTTATGCCTGATTCATTTTTTCCACACAAGGGTGGTTTTTTTAAACTAAAAAAAGTGTTTAATTTTATTTATTATTTTCACGTTTCTATTTCACTTCTATTGGTATGGTGTGGTACCTTTTTAAAGCCCCATTAGCTTTTTTGGTTAGGTTTTTTTTTTAGCTATTTTCCTTAGGGGTGTGGTACTAGCAAAACCGATCTATAAGGTTAGGTAGAGTTATTTTTTCTCCAAGTTCCACCCTCCCCATATTCAGTGTTTCAAAAATATTGATCAGGCCTTGCATATTGCAAAGTATGCTGAGCCTAATCTGATAGCCCAGCAATACCTTGATGCTTTCTTGGAGACTGTATTAACCTCTGGCCGTCCATGTAATATAAATGTACAGCAGCAAAGTGGTGGGCCTTAACACCCAAAGAACGCACACATGCGTCTGTGTGCAGCAGAGCTTCCTGTGCTGAGACCGCTCTTAGTCCATATTAATGATAAGAAGCCGGCAGGACTGATTCTCAATCAAGTGACTGCTGTGGCAACCATGTGATCAGCCGATGTGACCACTAATAGTATGATACTTCTCTTTGTTACCCCTTCCTATGGACAGAGCAGACAGTAATACAAGTAAGAGGAGGTGGTATGAAATCAGAAGAATGTAGAAGTTCATGCCAGATTTAGAATGTACCATCCACATCTCCCTCTTATCTCTCTGTATACAAGCCCTTTGTGGCTGGGCTAAGCTTCATTTGTGCTTAGGGCTCCGTTCACACTAGTGCCATTTCAGATGCAACGTGAGTTGCACGTGATTGCATGACAATGGAAATTACGTTGTTTTTGATGATGCACGTTTACATCAATGTACCCGGCACAGTGCAATTTCAGAAAAGGTTCCTGTACTACATTGGTGCGATTCCAGTGCGATTTTTGGCCCCATAGAATATGTAAACCACATCCAAGTAGCACTAAATAATCACAGTGAAAGATGAAAATCTAATTGCAGCAATGTGAACCTAGCCTAAGGTGAAGTCTGGCCTCCTGCTCTAGAGGTCAAAGTACCTTGTGTTGGGACCTTGTGAGCTGACCTTTTCTTTTACCTCTAGCCATGGTTACACAGGGAGTGATCAGGATATGAGCTATTTATTATCCCCTCTTTAGTCTATCATGAATGCTGCTGCCAGACTCATCCACCTTACTAAACCGTTCCATATCTTTCATCCCCCTGCCATTCCCTCCACTGGCTTCCCATTGCCCAACGAATGAAATTCAAAACATTAGCAATAACATATAAAGCCATTTATAACTCTGCCCCAAATTACATCACCAATCTTGTCTCCAAATATCACCCAAACTTTACTCTCCGCTCCTCACAGGACCTCCTGCTCTCTACCTTCCTTGTCTCCTCCCCCCATGCTCATCTCCAGGACTTCTCCAGAGCCTCCCCCATACTCTGGAACTCTCTACCCCAATCTGTCAGACTATTGCCTACTCTGCCCACTTTCAGACGATCTCTGAAAACCTATCTCTTCAGGGAAGCTTATCCTGCCTTCAGCTAATAACGGAATCTTCCATTCCTCCTACTAGTCCATCCCCCATAGTTATTACCCTTTGTACCACCAGGTAGATTGTAAGCTCCTAGGAGCAGGGCCCTCCTAACCCTCTTGTATTGAACTGTATTGTTGCTGTATTGTCTCCCTTTATATTGTAAAGCGCTGAGCAAACTGTTAGCGCTATATAAATCCTGTATAATAATAATAATAATAATAATTTGTCTAACTTTACACCTTTTTTTTGTATCTACTGCAGTGGGGCATTTTCAGATGGGATGTTCACCTATACCATATACCCCCAGGAACACAGCACTGAGGTAAGTGTGTCTGTCTGCTTCTTCCTGTCTTCATTTTATGACCGGATGTTTAGATTTATAGTCATTCTTATGCATCCCAAGCTGGAAGATCATATTATTTCAGGGAAGTTCTATTACCAATGTCACAGTATTGGTGGGGCAGCCAGTTAATATCTCATCTGGTGGTCTTCTCTTCTGCATTTAATCAGATCATTAAACCTCCTAAGAGTTTTCAGGTACCAGTTCTTGCAGGTTTTAGACCATCTCCTTACATGAGCCCACCACCCTAGCTCAGTTTATTTTGGAGGCTGATGGCTAACACACAGCCCATTGCTACTTATACTTTCCAGAGACCGAACCTTTCATTCTGAGAGCTTAGTATGCTGCTAGCATGGGCGGACTGACCACTCATGGGGCCCCCGGGCAATAAGGGATCATGGGGCCCCTGTGTCCTTGCCCAAACTCAAAAAAGCCTATGAAAAAGGTACCAGGGGCATCTCATGGGGCCCCCTACTGACCCCGGGCCCTCGGGCAGTGCCCGAGTTTCCAAATGGTCAGTTCGCCCCTGGCTGCTAGTTATCAAAAACACATCATTTCTGTTGGAGTTTTAAATGTGCCTCTACCACAGACCAGTTTTTTTACTGAGTGATTTAGCTCTAAATATTCTCATGCTACTAGAAGGAGGAATTTATCAGGTGATGTCAAGAAAAGTTGATGAGGTAGGGTTCCCAGGCTGTAGATAACAGACAAGGTCCTTGTCTAGTTTATATTAGATCTCCACATAAATTAATTTCTGTTAACATTTACATATAGTTGTGGCACTTTTTGTATTGCTTGATAACAACATGGTATAAGAAGTCATTTCCATATAATTACATTTGTTTCCAAATGGAGGAAAAAGCCCTTCAATTGCTTACTACTGTCACCAGGGGTGTATTTACCACAAGGCATTTGCCTAGGGCGGCATTTTTTAGGGGGGCAGCACTGACTCCCAGAAGAAGGGACATATGTGACATGGGGACCGGGTGGGTTCTGAGAGAGGCTGCGGGGGGCTTGATGGTGTATGCAGAATCCAAGTGTTGTTCCCGGGGATGTCCAGAGCTGTGAAGGTGAGCGTCTTTCTCTCTGGCACCAGGGAAGGGGGGGTGGTGGATATTCGTGGGAGGCTCTCTCGGTTGGGGGTGGGTATGGGGCAGGGGTGTTGGTCAGTGCCAGGCTCTCTCCGTGGGGAGGGTGGTCTGGTGTTGGTCAGTGTCAGGCTCTCTCCGCCGGGGAGAGGGGGGGTATCTGATTTTTGTGTTGCCTAGGGCACCACAAAACCTAAATAGACCACTGACTGTCACCAGTGCAAATGGGCAAGCAGGATGTGGTTTGCCTTTTCTCTTTACCTTCTGTCTTCAGTGTATGTTGAGAATTCTGGAGGATGATTTAAGCGCTCTCAGCCAACTCCTATGGCAGTGCTTACATATTTACTGCCGATTTCTTCTTCCATCCACTAGATAAGGGCTCCCTGCTGCCACCTATAGGCAGTCCGCATATACATTTTTCTGGGATTTCTCACAAAACATGCAGGCAAAAACGTGTCTATATTGCCCAGCCAATCACTTGCTTTTCATTTTATATACACAAGGCTGAGGAGTCACAATCCCCTGACAATTGGGGATCAGATCTGGTACACCAAGTCTATAGGTAATGCCTATTTCGCAATTCAAAATAAATAATTAGTTGAGAAGGAAATAAACAAAACCTCTTCTCATGATAAAGCACTCCAGGTATGGATATGTTATTCATAATTACATTGGACCAATTAACTCTGCACATGCAACAAAGACTACAGTGCCTTGAAAAAGTATTCATACCCCTTGAGATTTTCCACTTTTTGTCATGTTACAACCAAAAACATAAATGTCTTTTTTATTGGGATTTTGTGTAGTAGACCAACACAAAGTGGCACAGAATTGTGAAGTGGAAGAAAAATAACTGCTTTTCAAAATTTTTTTACAAATAAATGTCTGAAAAGTGTGGCGTGCATTTGTATTCGTAAGGGATGCCAGCGGGTGTCAACGGACGCACATCCGCTAACACCCTCCACTCCATAGAGAGCTTTGGATGGTCCGATCAGGTCCGCCTGAAAAACTGACTGGTGGACCCGATCGGACCATCAGTGTGAAAGGGGCATTATTTTGTAACGCTTGTCTTCTAAATAAACTTTTAAAACGGTTTTATCATGAGTAGAGGATTTGTAGATTTCCTTAACAAAGTGATTTTCTCTTCACCATTGGCTTCATACCGTCATGCTAGAAAAACACTGCCCCAATTCAATGCCCTAGGGTTGTTTAATAGAAGTCACTTCCTTTGTGTTTAAGTTTCTATATATTAAAGAAACCCACTGAAATGCTTACCTTGGTCCGGTTGAGCTCAGTTCTGGTGTATGGACTATGTTATATGTGTAGCTACAAAGTTTATTTATCTGATTTCTAGATATACAGAGTTGGCAGGTTACAGTTCGGTCACTGACACTCCTTTTCTTCTTCACAGAAGTCTCTGCCATGGCCTCATGTAGTTCAACGGACCAGGATGTGCACAGAACCAGGTATCCAAAACGTAACACACATAAATAATTTTGTTATTAATTACATTTGTGAATTATTACGAATCATTTGTGTAATCGTGAATGACATACTTGTTGTAGTCTGATTTTTATTTTTTTTTTATTTTTTCTCTAATGTTTTTAGAGATTAAATGATACCCTTTATTGCCTAATAAGTTATTAATAACAGATACCTTAGATTCCATCTTCAAGCTTTATATATGACAAAGAGAGCAGGCACCTTGAAAGCCTGCATCTGTAATAACTTCACCAGTATAAGGTGTCACCGAAATGCCAAACTTTCTGCATTAATTGATGGCTAACACCGTACTACTCTACTACTTTAATTTAATACATGGTTTGGGAGAGGTAAGTGGAAATGGTTCTTATTTGCATCGTCTCAACTTCCTGGCTCCCAGCTTGGCAAAGAAGATGTTCAAGGTTACCTAAACCCAAAAACACTTTGTGATCCTGCCAGGAACACTCTTCCTGTCTCAGGATGACAACAGTAACTCACTGTACCTACTGAGGAGCGGTGTTGTCAGCATTGATTTTTGGCTCCTGATTTGGACTGCATAACTTCCTCCCCCTCTCCTCCTCTTCATAATATAGAGGAGAGGTGTTCTGTAATCCACAAAAAAGACTTGGGCAGAGCTGACAACACTGCTTGAGATTTTAGTGCAGCAAAGTGCACAGAAAATTACAAGCTCACTGGATTTCTGGAAAAAAACATTTTTTTTTACACTTTACATAAAAAATATATATTTAATAACTAGGGACGCTTATTGTTAGGGTTTGTATACACTTGTTTTACATTAGGGAGACTAGTGTTAGGTTTGTTAAGGTTGTTGTGAGGGTTACAGGGAAGGTTGGTATCAGACTTTCACACTGAGGAGTTTTTTGAAGCACCTTTGTTTTTAAAAAAAAAAAAAAAAAAAAAAAACGAGAAAAGCTAATGAAAAATGCTTCCCTACGTATATCTATGTATGTTTTCCCACTGGGGTGTTACGCTTCTGTTGCGGTGTAAAAGATTCTGCTTGCAGCATTTTTGGAGCATGTTTGTTCAGTTTAAAAAAAACGCATCAAGAACGCACCTCCCCATTGAAATCGATGGAAAACACTTCACAAATGCACCCAAGATGCGTTTTTTGGGTGCAGCTTTTGAGTCCCAAGTCCTTTAAAAAAAAAAAAAAAAATACACCGCAGTTGCGGAAAAAATGTGGTAAAAAACTAGTTTTTGCACGGATCAGTGTATGAAAGTGCCCTTGCAGAGAGATTTAGTGGTGGACTTACAGGGAGATATGGTGTGAGGGTTACCTGAAGCATTACAGGGAGGTTGAGTGTGGGGTTATAGGGATTGTTAGTATGAGGGTTACAGGGACAATTGGTGAGAGGATCACAGGTAGGGTTAGTGGGAAGGTTATGGGGGACGTTGATGTGAGGGCTACAGGGACAATTGGTGTGAGGATCACAGGAAGGGTTAGTGGGAAGGTTGTAGGGGAAGTTGATGTGAGGGCTACAGGGACAATTGGTGTGAGGATCACTGGAAGGGTTAGTGGGAAGGTTGTAGGGGAAGTTGATGTGAGGGCTACAGGGACAATTGGTGTGAGGATCACTGGAAGGGTTAGTGGGAAGGTTATGGGGGACGTTGATGTGAGGGCTACAGGGACAATTGGTGTGAGGATCACTGGAAGGGTTAGTGGGAAGGTTATGGGGGACGTTGATGTGAGGGCTACAGGGACAATTGGTGTGAGGGTTCATGTCAGCAGGACCTTAAGGCAGACTATGGTTCCAGGAGCTCTGCATATAAGACACTTATGCTGAAAGCTTCTCTGGTTGTTGAAGATGTCCTCATAGAACTTGGTATTGGGGATACATTGAACCCTGGAGTCCTGGATGTGGGTTAAATCAAGTCTTATAAATTAAAGCGGTACTAAAGGATAAGCATTATACTTACCTGCTCTGTGCAATGATATTGCATAGAAAGGTCTCTTGCCTCCCGCTGGCACTGTCTGCTCCTCCCTCCTTTGGGTCCTTCCTTAGTAAGCCATTTTCTAAGGAGACACCGTGTTTGCATGCTTGCAAGCCAGACTGTGTGCGTCCATAGACACACACACACCGTACTCCTCCACGCCCCCACTACCTCCTCATAGACGTTTGACTGACAGCAGCAGGAGCCTATGGCTTCCTCTGCCCTCAGTGTCTCCTGTGAGACCAGGAAGTGAGGAGAGCGCTGCTTCAACCGAGACTGTGCTGGAGATCTGACAGGATGTGTAGGGGATGGGGGTGGGTAGAACAGGTAGTGGGCCATTTTTACTTTAATGGGGAAAAAAACAGATTGACTTTAGAACCATTTTAAAGACCAGAGTCATGTGAGTACAAACTACCTTATCTACTCCTCTTCCACTGCGTGTTCATTTTGTCTCCAGGAAACTGGAGGTGCTCTTTACAGAAACTCTCTTGGAAGAATGTGAAAAACTTTCTCTTTTTCTCTTTCTTTTTCTCGATCTGGCAGTGATCAGGGTTTTTTCTCCCCCTTTGGGACTCTATATATTTTTTTTTTTTTTTTATTCCCCCCCAGTTTTTAGCAGCTTTAGGTTTAGGCTTATGATGGCCATACAACTATTTTTTTTTTTTTATTTGAATCATGGATGTTGTTCTCACGTTCTCTGCTCTGTTTACCACAGACTGTGCGCACCCCACTGACATTCCAAGAAGCTCAAAAATTCGCAGGAAAAGACAGGTTAGTACAATGCAGGTATAATCTACTTATGTACATCCCTTCAAACTTGTGGAATTGTGGAGAACTCTATAGGTGATGCTGTGCTGTCCATGAATAAAGCCTCTTTTATGATGCAAAAGGAAAGACCTTATCACAAGTTATATTTTATTCCTAGTAAAGGTTTCTTGTCAGTTTGATTAAATTTTTTTGATATTTACAAGTATAAATTCTTTATTCTATGAATAAACATTGAGCAATGCTTCACACTGATGCGATTTGGAATTCGCAGCATTTTCTGTGCAAATTCCACACTGCATCAGAATCGCACCCCGTTCATGAGAACCACTGCGGGTGTGTACATTAAGTTAACAGCACCCTGAAAGCAGTCCGCAAAACACGGTACGATGTGCAGAATCGGATCGCATAGGTGTGAATACCCATGCGATACGATTCTAGTGCGAACCCAAAAAAGGGTCCTGCACGTTTTTGGTGTGTGTGTGTGTGTGGTGCAATTAGAGTCATTCAAAATGTATGGCTCCAATCGCACCGCACACAAATCACATGTGATTTGCACAGGAATGCGGTGCGGTTCCTGTGCGAATCACATGCGATATACCGGACTACATATATGTGAACTCGGGCTTAGGCTCCATGCACGCGGGGCGATTTAATAACGCTGGTAGCATTAGCTGTGTAAAGTCACGTTAAAAATGCAAGTTTTTCTGCGTTTTTGCATTAGCATTTTGCCACGTTTTTCCACATTTGCTGTTTTTAGCGTTATTTGCTTAAAGCCCAAAACCGCCGGTTTGCCACGTTTTTCAGCGTTAGAGCATTTTTACAGCTGAAGAACTCTAGAAACCCACTAGTTCTGGGGGTTTTTATCCAGCCAAAAAATTGCTGATTATCGCCTATGTGTGCATGGACACATAGGATAACATGCCGGGGAGTTTACTGGCTGTAGAAGTAAACCGCCAAAAGCCAAAAACAGCCGCTGTAAAAACATCCAGTGCGCATGAGGACTTATTGTGCTTCCCTTATAAAGTGCTTACAAATCTTGCTGGGTGTTCTGATTACAAAACGCAGCAATAGCCTCTCCCTTTCCAGCACTGTCTTAAACTTTAAATGAAGCCCCATAAACTGGAGAAGGGGTTCACCTGACTCCTTCAGCAGTTCTACTTACAGCCTATCGCAGCAAAAATGATCTTGATTGCACCACAACCTGGCAAAAAGTCATAGTTTCTTTTTTTTAAATTTTAGCTCTGAAGATATATACTTGAATCGCCATCACCTGGGCCATGCTGTGCCAAGGGGATGGGAGAGGGACCAGGCATAACCCTTCGCATTAGTTTTGTATTGCTCTGGATATTCTGTACATGCTGGTTACTGAGGATGTTGGGCTGGAAGGAGGTGCATAAGAAGACTCTCATCTTTCATCAACTGGCCATACACTGTCAGATCTCAGTTTAGAGCTGGCCATGTATGCATAGTCTCATCAGTGCTAGATTATTTGTTGGCACCCATACAATATGTCCAGGAGTTAAATACATTGCAGACCTATTCCACTGTAAATACTGAGCTGTTTGTGAATCTGTGCTTGCTCTCCTAGGTTCGCCGGATAGTACACACTGCTTTGTCTGAAACCAAATACATTGAGCTCATGGTGGTCAATGATCGACGTTTGGTAAGTGACGGCAACACCCAGACAAATGCCATTAAAAAATACAGCCATATGTCCTTAGTTCTGCTAACCGCCTGCAAGCTCCTTGACTGACTTGGTTCTGAATTCTCCTCCAGGAATTGGCATGCTGGTAGTGTGTACAGGGTGTAACAGGTGCTTTACTTCTTTTTTTTTTTTTTTTTTCCTGGTGATCTATCTATATATATATATATATATATATATATATTCATAATTTTAAAAAAAAATAATCTCCATGTTTTTTGGGTATATAAGATTTCTATACGGTTTACTTACTAAAAGGTTTTACAAAAAAAAAATCAACAAATTTGTATTTCATTTGTAATAATAAAATAGTGTTTGGTTTAAAGTATATTTGTACATTTATTGCAAATAACATTTTTAGTTATTGAGACATATAGGGGTTTATTTACTAAAGCTGGAGAGTGCAAAATCAGACTCCCTTCTGCATAGAAACCAATCAGCTTCCAGGTTTCATTGCCAAAGCTTCATTGAACAAGCTGAGGTTAGAAGCTGATTGGTTTCTATACAGAAGGGAGTCTGATTTTGGACTCTCCAGCTTTAGTAAATAAACCCCATAATGTTAGTGCGTTTTGTGTTCTGCTTTGGGCCAAAATTCCCGAATAGTAGCTTCAAAATGGTGCCTGTAATTAATTTAGAAACTGCCTTACTGGGCTAGAGACATGTTCTGGGAGGTCTGCTGGTAGACAAAGTCTTTGCTGGGTACTTATGTGCATTGCTCTGTCTGGCACAATACACTTTCTGCTTCAGTAGCTAAAGTGGAACTTTAGTCAGAAAATTAAGTCCAGCTTGACTGGCCCCTTTTGCAGGTATAGATATGTAAAGCATTAAAAATAAGCACCTATACTGTTTAAAATCCAGTAATACACTGTCTCACCCTGCTCTGCACATGATCAGATCCTCTCATTTTTTTGGCACTGCTGAAAACATTGAGGCCAATCTGCTGACAGCCTAAAGATTTACTGCTGCTCAGGGGCTCTTGGCTTCAACAAAATGGCAGCCTCCAGCAAGCAGAAACCTTAACAATGCTGCAGGTAATTTACATAATTATTAACGTGGAATGTACGATCCTTGCTAAAGAACATTTTATTGTTTTTTATCAAGTTGTTATGGGTAAAGTCCCGCTTTACGGGGCCCCTCGTGGGCATCAAGGAACATGTATCAAACATTATTTTGACACCATGTGTAAAATAAGCCACTCTAGATGAGCAGTAAAAAATACAATCTGTTTTAGATTTGCAATTTACAGCAGAGCAGAAATGGTCCCCACACCCTTGATATCATCGTATTGATTCCTTCTTTCCTTCAGCTTGATCAGCGGCAGTCTGTGGGTCTTACAAGTAGTTTTGCCAAATCAGTGGTGAATTTAGCAGACACTGTAAGTATAGCCTGCTTATTCTATTGCCTTGTATATTGCATTGTGTTTGCCATTGTCAGTGTGAAGCTCCCCGGGTGCGCTGAATGTGAGATTATACAAGTCAGTGGCAAGGACATCTAATATAGTCTGTCCAGAAATATACATAAGGGACAGGAAGTGATACTGCAACAGGGACGCAGACAAACCCTTCCTACTTCCTGAAAGGCATGTCATACTCCTCAGGGGTGGGATAACCTTTAAGTTTACTTTTAGGAGTGCTCACTATTGTCCATGTCCAGTTGCTTTAGACTGTTCCCTATGTAGAATTTCATACCACAAATTTTCATCCACTAAATCTAATATGTATATATTGTCCTGGACTAAATTGTATCTTTTTGCTATACCTGTCTACTTTTTAATTTTCATTAATTGTCCAAAAAATATCAAGTTTTCAGGGTGTAGCATGTTACAAAAGGACTGGCTCCCGCTCCCTCCTGTTGTGACAGCTAGTGGGAGATCTTCTCCCCCCAATATCTGTCACAATTTAAGAAAAAAAGAGTGGCCATGTACAGGGGCGGACTGACAACTCATGGGGCCCCCGGGCAATAGGGGATCATGGGGCCCCTGTGTCCTTGCCCAAACTCAAAAAAGCCTATGAAAAAGGTACCAGGGGCATCTCATGGGGCCCCCTACTGACCCCGGGCCCTTGAGCAGCGCCCAAGTTTCCAAATGGTCAGTCCGCCCCTGGCCATGTAGGGCTCCACCTACCCGGTGGCGTCACTAATTCACAGTAGTCTGTGAATGGGAAAACTACAAGTTCCAAAAGCCTTTGCAGCTGTCAGTCATATCCTGTGAGGAGGGACATGTGTCTATGAAAGCACACAACCCGGCTCAGGAGCCTGCATGCCTTGGTTCCCCCATAACACAGGGCTTGTTGTGGGGGCACTCGCAGGGAGACGATGTGGATAGTGCCGGCAAGGGATCTCTAAAGAAGTGTTAAGGGACTGCTCTGTGCAGTATCATTGCACAGAGCGGCAAGTATAAAATTCTTTATTTTAATTAAAAAAAGAAAAAAAAGTTTAAAGCTTTAGTGTCACTTTAATCATTTATAACCTAGTTTCTGTAATAACCAAATTATGATCATTCTTCTGTTGGTGCATTAGGGAATGGGACATGTCAGAGTCAAATTATTGCAGCTCCTCAGGGTGACAGACTGATATTAGCTCTGGAAAATGTATATTATATAGGGCGCGCTTGTTAGAGCCCAACCTCTGTAGCTGTAGGATAAAGGTGCCAGATGGATATCAGGGATGGATGGATGGATAGGAGCAGTAACACTGAGGCAGCTCTTCTTAGAGTGGAAGCAAGGCACTAATGCAGTAAAAAAGAAAAAGAGAGGAAGGCGCCTCTAAGTGCAGTATAGACAGTTTATTAGTGAACAATAGATAAATTGCACTTACAAGACAAGTCGTTACAACTACTCATCGTGTGATGTATTAAGATCCAGGTGAGACATCTAGCCGTCCAGCAGAGATCTGCTCACCTGGATCTTCATACATCACATGATGAGTCGTTTTAACGATTTATCTTGTAAGTGCAGTTTTATCTATCGTTCACCAATAAATTGTCTGTCCTGCACTTAGAGGCGCCTTCCTCTCTTTTTCAGATATTCGCTCTGCTCTACTAACAGGATGGGGTATCCGACTCTGGATTGTGGCTCATACCTGGTATTTAGGAATGGGTACACAGATGCCAGAGATTTTATTGTGTATGTCCATTTCTAAGTTTTGACAGGATATTATACTGTACGACCATGCTTGGTATTTACCTAATTTTTAAACCTGTTTTGTTGAATTGAAGATGATTGGATAACCTCAGGAATCGGTGGATGTAGATAAGTAATGAAGACAATCCCAGCAATGGTAGTGTAGACTGTACAGTATACTGTCATCTCCCTGTTAGTTCTGAACCGATGTTCTAGTCTGGGATTGTCCGTGTTCCACCCCCCCACCCCTCACACCTGTAAAGCTCCTCTCACCAGTTCCTTTCCCCTCCCGTGGCTCCCCCAGCCCACCCTGGTTTATTCCCGGCTTCTCCTCTTAGATTTACAGGGAGCAGTTAAATACCAGGATCGTGCTGGTCGCCATGGAAACCTGGACGGCAGGAGACAGGATTGCAGTGAGTGAAGACCCTCTGCAAGTGCTGGCTGATTTCATGAAGTACCGAAGCACAGAGATACCTGAACATAGCGATGCCACTCACCTCTTCTCGTGAGTCCACTGGGGTTAGCTGCACCTTATTATATAATCCATTAAGCATCCCACTGTTGTCACTTCTAGTCTTTGTACATAACTCTGGAGTTTGGTTCAACCATGTTACTCATAAAATCTTCCAGAGCGAACCTGTCCTGGCCTAAAAACTGCCTGCGGTAACCATAGGGTTGATGTGTAGAACTTTGTGGTGCATTCAGATATTTGAGTTAGTCTTCACAATGGTCCCTGAGGAACCCTCTTTGGATCCTAGGCTTAAGCTGTTCACAAGGCTTGAGATTAAGCCCCACTCCCGTGACTTATCTGCCAAATGCCAGAACCTTAGTGGGTGCTGAAGCTGAATGACAGGGAGCAGTTTTTAAAGCCAGAAGCGGGCATGGCTTAACATTTCTTCAAGAGAAGTCATAGTCCTTTGTACAACATAGACTGCTGAACCATAGGGCTCTACTGGGGCATGATGATCAAACTGAAGACCAACTAGTTACTGTGTATTGTAGTGTCACTGCACTTCAACATGGTTACCTGTTCAGGCCAGAGCAGGTTCATTTTAAGGTACTGCAGTATTGTATTTGGGATGGTGGGGGTGTACTAGAATCCTCAGAACCAAAAATGTTTACCAAAAGGAGCCAGGATTTAACCTGGACCTTGTACTCCAAGCAAGGTCCACTTTCTTACTATGGACCCCATTCAACCTTCTCAAACCGCTGCACAAAAGAAAAAAACTGTGTGTGTGTGGGGGTGGGGGGGGGTAGTTTAGTTGATATAACATTTCTTTCCTTAAGCCTCTGCAGAATTCTGGAGAATACTGGGTAGCCCAAATCTGTCTCATGAGGTGATACTCCAGCACAGCATAGGATTGTCTTTGCAAAATATGGGCCACTTGGGACTCCCTATTATCCTACCTAGGGTTAAGCATTATCCTACCTAGGGTTAGGCATGATCCTATCTATGGTTTAACATCATCCTACCCAGGGTTAGGCATGATCCTACCCAGGGTGAGGCATGATCCTACCCAGGGTGAGGCATGATCCTACCCAGGGTGAGGCATGATCCTACCCAGGGTGAGGCATGATCCTACCCAGGGTGAGGCATGATCCTACCCAGGGTGAGGCATGATCCTACCCAGGGTTAGGCATGATCCTACCCAGGGTTAAGCATTATCCTAACTAGGCTTAGACATATTAATTAACTTTTTCATCCACAGTGTTTATTCTTGTGCAGCATTTTGAGATGGGGAAGGGGGCCCTCAGTGAACATGTGGACTTTACTTTATTGGAGCACTTGTCCACTTTAGGAATTCTAATGCCATTTATCAATTTTGGGCTGGTCATTGAACCTACCTACCAGATCCAGAAGTGTGCCTTGGATCTTCTGAACCTCGGACAAGTCACTTCTAGAATTGTACTATACCATATCCATTGCACACTAGATAGTGTACTATTTCTGTAGAGGACAAGAATGGTAGTACAATCAGCAGTAGCAAACGGCACTGGTACATGGTAGTTACAAACAACCAATGGGTAACCAGTGGTGATCGTTTATTTTTAAACCGTGGTTATAATCGCCTTACTCTAGTCTGACACTTCTTGGTATAATTTTGGGATACATTTTGTTCCGTAAATGCCCCATTTTAAGCCCAAATTAAATACCTTTGGGCCATTGTGTTGGCTGTAAGGGGTACCACTCTTATTTTAAAGCCACCATTATCTATCATAATGATCTTAGGGATCATTGTCATGGATGAATGATCCCTAGATGGCACCCTTTCAGATTTATATACAGTACTTCAATCTGAACACTACAGTAGGGCAGGATTCATATGTACATGTAGAAGGGTACATGTATCTGTTTTTTTCCATTCTCAGTGATAGATTCAGTTCTCCTGCTCTCCTAGAGTTTGCATTCCCTCTGAATCAGAGATTTGTCCCCTACCCCACACTCCAAGATTTTTTTCCCCATCAGAAATTCGTTCTCAGGTCTGTTATCATGAGTAAAGAGGATCTTCATTGGTGCTCTCCTCTTACAGTCGTCCAAGGGAAGAGTACTGGCCTTACAAAAAAGGAGGCACATCTTAGACCTCTTATACTATTTGTCAGTACTTCTCTGACCACTGAAATTAGTCTGCAGCATGTACCATCTGGCTTTTACTTGCAGCCTGCTACCCGCATTGCATTCTTATACTCTGCTCCTGCTAGCCAGCATGCTGCCCTAGGCACAAGTGATCGATGAGAGGCTATTCTACAGAAAATATGAAAGAATGTCAGCCGAACTCCACTAAGCTCTTTTTGCAATATTTTTTTTAACCTATTGACTGCATGCAGCAATGTCTCCAACCCAGAACCAACCTTCCTTGATGAGTTTCACTATTCCTGGCTTGCTCACAAGGATAGGGGAAGCCCTATTCTACAGGCTTTACTTCTTTTTGACACAAACCATGTTATGTGATTTATTATTGTAGAAGGGGATAAAAGAAAGAGCGCACAAACCTTGTGCATTACCTCGATAAACAATGAATAATTTTATTTTATTTAGGAAATATACAAGAGTAGCGGATAAAACAGGCATAAGTAAACCATAATCCACACAGGGTTACAGATCAATCCAAAGGGGAGATAAAAGCTCTTTATTATGACAGAATTTCAAACAAGAATGTATGTTGGCAATGGGAAGTGGCCTGCAACGAATAATGAGCTTTTACTGAACAGTACAACATACCAAATAATATGCGGGATAATAGAGCAGAGATGACTGCATGCTACAGGGAGTCTTATGACTCTTCTAAGTAGCATCCTTACCCCCTCCTCCTTTCATAACTACATTTCCAAAAGTCAAAGCAAGAAAGACACTCTTAGCTTTGTACTATAGGGTTTCCTGGGGCACTGGCGTTTGTGGTAAACACGGCCCTGTCTAGTATCAGTAGTGCCAGGAGGCAAAACACTCGGGTTTGGAGCAGTGCTAAAGCACTGGGCCCTCTAGCCTATAAATGCGTCATTTGTTTTCACTTCCCATCACACACAATCGTCATATGTCCTTTGTCCCACAATGCATTTCCCTCCTATACTTTCTATCTCGTTATATCAAAGTAAAAATGTGACTAGGAGAAAGAAGTGAAAAAGAGAATGATTCTTTGTAACGCTCTGCGCCTCATTAATGTAGATCAGAGTTAACAAACATCTTGGGTAAAAGGCAAATCATGCACAATAATTGTTTTCTTTATTGTAAACGACATTACCAGCTTTGTTGTTATGTTTACTTTTATGGCATTCCGCACCGATTACCTGGAATGGTGATGGTCTGCAATGTGATTACATGGGATATCTCCACCCTAAGTTCGCTTTATGGGGGAAACACATTATCCACATCTTTATGGGGGAAACACATTATCCGCATCAATGAACAAATCTAATTACAAACTGAAAAGAAATAAGGAGAAACTGTCTGCCACTGCCAATATATATATCTTCTTTCATCTTTTGGGGGGGGGACAATAGGGTGTCAAATGAGAACTACTGTCAATTGTGTAAGAGATACATTGGCACCTATTGTCACTTGTTTAAAAGCTGATTTGTGATGGAGGATGTAGCAGTGCAAACATCCAGAACTAGTGTTCCTTTTGCTGACTTGAATGAGGCTGACAGGGTGGCTGCAGAAAGGTAGATACGGTATCTCTCTGAGAATGACCTGTAGGTAGATATCTGCTCATACTAAAACTTTTCACTTCAGCCCTACAATTATGACCTGATCCTTGCTTGACGCTGATGGTGTAGCAATCGTGCACACAGAGATGGACGCGGTCATCCATTTGCTCCAAACCCCTCCATCTTGTGTCTCTCTCTCCCAAATCAGATTCCTCCGATATCCACCCTCCCTCTCTGTTGAGTGACCTGTTTCTAAAGCTCTTTAATGCAAACTAAGAACCCCTGCCTCTGAAGAGCACTACTGTGTGTGTTTTAAACTTCGGTATATCGCTGCCTGCGGTGACAGTGGTATACCGACGCTTATGCAAACATCAGAGTGTTATTGCTGATATTGCCAAGTTTACTCTTTCTCTGTACAAAAAGGAGGTGGTGGCAGTGTGAAGGGTTAATTGCGTAATTACCTGACCCAGTAACAATTGCTCCCAGGCTGCAAGTACACAGATTGTGGTCCATTAGCTGGAAAATCTTTGTGCAGGGTGCAGCTGGGCGTGGCATTGTTACGCACGTGACAGCGCGGTTTTCGATTGGCTAGTCCTTCGGTCACAAGTTTGGTAAGAAGGGCTGGGGTCTGATGCCGCGATCGTCACATATGGCACTTTGGTCCACCGCTGTTTCCTATAGAAACCGTGCTTTTAAACAAATTAAAAAGAACCTCACGCTGCTAGAGGCATACGTGCTCATCCCCATAAGTGATTCCTCAATCCTCTGACAATTAATTAAAATAAATCGAGGTGTATGTGGTCCTGGACTGCATATTAGCTGCTCTCCTATTGTGGGAAAAGCAGCTGAAATGTTTCTTGTATTTAGTGATTTCACCAGTAAGCAGCAATCCCTGTCCAATGTATAGAAATGAACTTAACATGCCAACTTGCTTTCAGCCAGGCCTCATTCTCACCCACAACTCTTCAGTAATTCTTGTTTTCTTGCCTTTTTAGAGGACGCACATTTAAAAGCAGTCATAGTGGGGCAGCCTATTTCGGTGGAATCTGCTCTCCGACCAAAGCTGGAGGATTGATAGAGGTCAGTGTTCTTTATTTTCCCGTCTGCTCTTCCTTTACAGTACCTAGTCCAGTTTAATTCAAAGCTGACTGGACACATGTTCATGCTCCACTACCTTCTCATTTCATCACGTAGCTACGCACTAATTTATGTAACTGTTCAAAAAGAATAAAATGATCTATTTGTAGTACAGAGAGAGGGACTGGAGGCTGAGAGGAGAGAAATTAAAATGAAAGGACTGCAGGCTGACTTCATGTTACCTATTTCAGAGAGGAACGGTAATGTCTTTAAACCTGGTTGTTGTCCATGGCAGGGCTAAGTAACAGGTTCACATTACTGCCCCTCTCCCCCAGAAGCACAGACATGCCTTTCACTCGGGTTTAGCTCAATATTTTTTCTGACAGAGATCAAGAAATTTTTAAAAAACTTGCGCCAAAGAAATAAACCACCATTAATAAACACTGCTGTTCAAAAGATGAAAACACATCAAAATAATATAATAAAACACAGCGCAAAAAAAATTAATTTATAAATTAAAAAATGAATAACGAAAAGTCCAAATAAGTCCCAAATAAAAGTCCGGTGCTCCAAAGTGATGAAAAATTATATACATTTTCCAGCATGCTCACATCATCTGTGATAAATCAATTTTCACCCACACTCACCAAATCAAGTGGATTCCCAAGCTATTAGGCTTAAGAATAAAAAAAAAAAATCCCATTTTAGAGGTGGGATGGTGTCTCCACAGGTGTATCTCAGTTGGCGAGATCAGCTTGCTATAAATAATGCTTTAGACACGTGTTCATATTTTAAAAGCCCTATTTCTATGTAAAGCTTGTAGTTGTATGTATACACGAGGGCAGCCATCTTGGCTCAATACATACTTTGTGCTCTGCAGTGCCGCACAGAGGTTGTGGCTTAGGGATTGTCCTGTCTCACACTGTGTCTACTAGACAGGAGCCTAGAAGAAAGGTGTGGGGCGTGGATCTCTTCAAGCAGTAGGTGTCCTCAGTCAGGCCATAAGCAGTCCAGAGGGAATGATTCTTCTTGGGCCGCTGTCCCAGTAGTAATGGCTGAAGGTTGGCTCTTTGAAAAAAAATTAAATCTGGACTTGATGTGTGTGGTTTTTGAGCAAACTCTTACCAGAAAAAAGCCAACATGTTTTGGGGTTCAAAGGGCCCCCTTCATCAGAGCTTGTTTCTGTTGATCAAAGTGTGTATTGGCCTACTAAAGTTGAACAGGACCCAGAGGGCTGAGTAGTGTGATACCAATGAAGCCTTTTCAGCTTGCACACCCAGTCCCTACTGCTCAGGGTTTATCTGTCTAAAAACAGTCTCTTATGATATGAAAGGTCTACAGCACTGCTGGTAGTCATACAAGGGGTTATTTACTAAACCTGGAGAGTGCAAAATCAGGCTCTCTGCATAAACACCAATCAGCTTCCAAATTTTATTGCCGAAGCTTAACTGAACAAGCTGAGGTTAGAAGCTGATTGGTGTTTATGCAGAGATGAGCCTGATTTTTCAGTCTCCAGGTTTAGTAAATAACCCCCTGTATGACTACCAGCAGTGCTGTACACCTTTCATATCATAAGAGACTGTTTTAGTAAATAAAGCCCTCAATGTCATCTTTGCCAAGGCTTTAGCTCACATGAGGTAGCTGAGGTTTCTTATTCATTGACCAGAAAGGTGCCTTAGGGTTCATGCATACTGGGCACTCTTAACCAACTCCCTGGATGCCTTTCCCCTGGCAGCAGCAAAATGCTTGTGAACGCTTGTACTGCATGAAGCCACGTCAAGCACTTGGCCGTTCATTTTGGCTAACCAGCCACGATAATCATTTTATTCTGGACATCGAAATAAATGAACGCTCAATCGCTAAATGTGCCTCACGTTAACACGTTTACACACATTTTTTACATGTCGAGCATTTTTCTGCTAAAACTCTTCTGAACATGAATCTCCTGCATTCAGGAGAGGAGCATTTTACTGCCTCTAAACTCTGGTATAAGCCATGCACGGCAGCCAATCCGCTTCTAACCTCAGCTTGTTCTATTAAGCTTTGGCAATAAAACCTGGAAGCTGATTGGTTTCTATGCAGAGCTGCACGAGATTTTGCACTCTCCAGTTTTAGTAAATAACCCCCTAATTGTGCATGGGCACATAGACTTGTATTGAGGTGTGTTCAGGTGCTTTGGCAAAAAAAACTCCACAAGCCCCAAAAACGTCTGTTTGGGAGCAGCAGTGTACATGAGGCCTTATAAGCGACATATCAGCATGGCTGTCACACCACTACCTCAAACTCAATCTTTCAAAAACTGAGCTTGTAATATTTCCTCCCCCCCGATCCCCCACTGATGACTTACCATTAAGATCAACAGCACTACCATTGATCCTTCCCCTCATGCCAGGGTGCTAGGTGTGATCCTAGACTCTGACCTCTCCTTTGGGCCCCACATCCACTCACTGGCTAAATCCTGCCGCCTCCAGCTCCGGAACATTTCCAAAATCCGCCCCTTCCTGGCCAATGACACCACAAAACAACTTATCCATGCCTTAGTTATATCCCGCCTCGATTGCTGCAACTCCCTCCTCATTGGTCTACCGTTACACAAGTTATCCCCCCTTCAATCTATTATGAATGCTGCTGCTAGACTCATACACCTTACCAACCGATTAGCAACTGCTGCCCCTCTCTGCCAATCTTGTCATTGGCTTCCACTAACCCAATGTATAAAATTCAAAATACCAACTACAACATACAAAGCCATCCACAACACTGCCCCTAGCTACATCACCAACCTCATCCGCAGATATCGCCCAAATCGCCCACTCCGCTCCTCCCATGATATCCGCCTCTCTAGCTCCCTCATCACCTCCTCCCACGCTCACCTCCAGGACTTCTCTAGAGCCTCTCCCATCCTCTGGAACTCCTTACCACAGTATGTCCGGTCAGCCCCCACCCTGTCTGCCTTTAGGCGATCTTTGAAAACCCACTTCTTCAGGGAAGCCTTTCCCACCTCCACCTAAGAACTGTACTTGAATCACCTCCACCAGATCATCCCCCGCAGCTATCACCTTTTGTATCACCTCCCCCTTCCTTTAGATTGTAAGCTCCATGAGCCGGGCCCTCCTATTCCTTCTGTACTGAACTGTATTGTAATTGTACTGAGTCCCTTATATTGTAAAGCGCTGCGCAAACTGTTGGCGCTATATAAATCCTGTATCATAATAATTTTGGCGCAAGTGTTGGGAGCCTAGTTGTTGTGCAGCTTTGTAACCACTAGATGGTGCTGTATGTGCAAGAACATGTCATTTATCTGGGTACTTGCTTACAAAGCCTCTGCCAGCTGTTACCTGCTTTACACGGATGACTGGAGCAAGTTTTAACTATCCGCTCCAGATTTCCCTTTGTTCCACCACACTGCACAACAATTACATCTCATATGCTTTATTAAACATTTATACAGCATATGATTTATTTAATGTGCGGCAATTTGGCAGTCTTGTGCTTCAAAATATCCAGGATTTCCTTTTGTTCATTTAATTGTATGCTTTTTAGTAATCTGAAAGGGTTTGCAGGTCTATCGGGCTTCCAGAGAGGTCGTGTCTTGAAAACTGTGCCATCTCCGCTGTACAAACGTTACGACGTTTCTCTTACCCACATTTGATAGAAAGTCTCTCTGCGCATAAGAAACAACCAATCGGGAAGCAGTGGAGCATTCGGTCTGTTGCCATGGCAACATTTGTTTAGGCAGGACCAATTTTATATTATGGACATGCTGTTCGTTTTTTGTTTTTTTTTTCTTTATGACTAAAATGTATTTGTCACTTTTATACTATATTGGAGAAGTATAGAGACGGACTTGCTATTTTTTTTTTAATTTATGGAGGTTTTAGGGTTTGGGAAGGCCGTTAAACCTGCCCCATCCTATATTCTTCTTACCAAGAGGTTAAAGCCTAAGATTTTAGTTTAAACGAAAAAAAAAGTCCGCTCAAGGGACAGAACATTCAGTGCAAGGTGGCCCTTGTGCTGCTGGCTGCTCTCTTAGTTGAAATCTGAAGTCTGTTGCCCTTCCTTCATACCCATGCAGCGGTAATCTTCCAGTGGTGCGAGGGACATGCATCAAGAGCCAGTATTGGCAGTCAGTTGTGTGTTTTTTTTTTTGTTTTTTTTAACTGAAACTGCAGATATCGTACAAAACCTATAAAGATCTTATTTTGAAATCACGTGAAATGATTTTTCTTTGTCCCTATTGCATTCTGTAGTATGGAAGCATTGCTGCCATGGCAGTGACACTGGCACAGACTCTGGGACAAAACCTGGGCATGATGTACAATAAACCCCGAATGGCTGCCGGTAAGATCTCACTCAGATGTCCGGGCCTTGGCATGGATTTAACGTTTCTGCTGCTGGTGGGCAGGGCAGTGATAACATGGCTTCTCCATTGCAGGTGAGTGCAGCTGTCCGGATCAGTGGCTGGGCTGTATTATGGAGGACACTGGGTAAGTGTACTATGACTTACATTAGCAAGGAAATCTGATGGTAGAAATTAGCATAATTAAGTTTTTCCATCCCATAAAGTGGACCTGTCAGTAGAATAACTTTTCTAAATGCAGTAATAGCAGGCCTGCAGAGACCTTTATGTGAATGCAGGAGCAGCTCAGGTGCCTCAAAACTCCAAGGGATTTTTTTTTAAACCGATTATGATTTTTGCAGAAAATGTTGGGATCTGGTCCACCCCTTTCACACCTCACTCTTGTTCTAGCACTATAGTAAGGGGCCCTTTAGTGTCCAATAGGAGGGTTCATGAGAGCCCAACTATGGGAAGCTTAATCATGATCCCTTGCCATTGGGCTGTGCCTGCACTGTAAGGGTCAATTGTTCTTTTAGGTCTAGAGGACAGAGAAAAGATTATTTACTTATCTAATCCTCCACTCACCACCCTACTAGACTGCTCCCTGCAGCATCCTCTCTTCCATGCTCCAGTAGTCGAATATCCTGACACCATTAAGACCAGTGTCCAAAGCCCTGCACTGGATGTGATGACACCGGGGGGCCAATCCATTGATGGAGCGCCATGTGCCAGGGAGTAGAGAATCTGTTAAAGTGCAAAAACTCTCCCCTAGACTAAATGAGCAGTTGAGGCTCGCAATGCGGGCTCAGCCCTACTGCAAGAGACAGTGGGGCGCAACAAAGCACTGCTACTGCTCAACAATAAAAATGCCCACAAATAGGGCAGGAATACATGTAAACGAGGGATTTTCTTTAGATACTAGTGGTTCATTGGAGAGGCAAAAGAAGAGGGAAAGGTCCTCTACTTGGTGGGACTTTGAAGGCACAGGCTTGTAAGTTAATAACTAATAAATAAACCATTAAAACAGAACACTCAGTTTTATTTAAACAATCTTAAAAAAGACATGACAAATTGAAATACATGGATTATGGCGGTGACTGTCAAAGGATGTATAACTTAATACTGATGGTGGAAAATGGGTCATGCAGGTGTTGCACTCGACGCGTTTCGAGACTAGTCGTCGTCTCCTCCTCAGAGGTGCTCAAAGAGGCATGACGCCTATAACAAACATACATATCAATATACATCTTTATTTGTTCTATTATACTCCAATCTTTTTTTAAATAATTTTGTATAAATAAAGATGTAAATTGATATGTATGTTTTTGTTTTTTTCATTAGCAAGAGTTTTGCTTTAAGGAAAGTAGTTGTGGAAGTTACCCTGGAAGTCTTCAAAAACACATTTCAGGGAATTCTTTCAACAAACACAAATGGATTCAGGGGTGTTTATGTGTATGCACCTGGCATTCACCAGTGTCTACATATAATGAAAATATCAGTTTTGGATGGCCCTTTTATTATTAGTTTAGGTATAAAAAAAATGGAGTGGATGTAAAGCTGTTGTCCTTACAAACTAGTTTGCTTATCAATTAATAAATTTGCGGAGGCCATTAACTCTGTTTGTCCAGACTTCATGTTCTCCTTCTTGTCTCTGCCTAACTTTATTCTCTCATTACAGGTACTACCTCCCCAAGAAGTTTTCCCGCTGCAGTACTGATGAATACCGCCTGTTTCTGCAAAATGGAGGAGGGAGGTGCCTATTTAATAAACCCCTTAAGGTAGAGTGCTGACTTGTCAAGCCTGACGGCTGGTGCTGATTGAGCATCGTACAAAGCAAAGGACTGCAATGTTATATATTTATAATGACATGGAATGTGGTGGTGTTTCTGTTCACATAGCAGTGTGTGTATGCTGACACAAAACCCACCCACAAAACCTGTGCTGGTCTAACATTGATGGCCTTAGTCCAATGCAAAGTCCCAATTAACAAGCAAAGTACTAGGTCTAACTAATTTCTCACACCCCTATACTGGCCTTCCCTCCACCCCCCTTCCACCCACCAGGTCAATATGAAATGCCAGTTTATGAGGAGGCAGTGGGTATAAACTGAAAAAAAATGAAATCTGTTCACTAGTACATATCTGCAAGTGTGGTTGTTCCAGATTGCTTTCCTTCAACACCTTTTCTTATTCCATATGGAACATTGACATTGATGTAACACTATAGTATACTAATCATCTTTATAGTATTCTGACCATTGGTACCCCCAGCACTGGAGTCTGAAGCAAGGTCAAAGTGAGGAAAGTGGCCCTGTTGAGGTCACTTTGTGGAATTACATTTTTTGACAAGGGTAAAAAGGTGTGTAAGATGCAAGCGAAGCCTCAAAGTCCATGTGATTATGTGTATTTATACAATTCATCCATATATCAGAGCTGTGAAGTTTCCATCTGTCACCTTTTAAACGTCAAAGATGACAGCTGGCTACTCTGGGCAGTACAGATAGTTTGTTTTATTTTAGCCCCATTGTTATGTATTCTGCCATCCACTCCCATTATCACAGTGTTCCATTTCCCCTCACAGCTGCTGGACCCTCCATCCTGTGGGAACGGATTTGTAGAAGTGGGGGAGGAATGTGACTGCGGTTCTCCTGCTGTGAGTACATCACTGACACCTATTACACCCTTCCATTTATGAATGCTATTGTCTATGCAGCTCAGAATTGTAATTAGTCCACGTTATAGAAATCTCAGTACAACCAGATTGAAAAAGAGGAAATTATATGCGTAACAACAAAATTCGCCTCGTGCTACCAGTAGTGACACTCACCCTAGCCAGAGGTTGCACAAGCAGTCCAACTCCTCCAGGATGGCACATCAATACGTGCTATAGCCAGGTTTGCTGTATCTACCAGCACAGTCTCAAGAGCATGGAGGAGATTCCAGGAGACAAGCAGTTACTCTAGGAGAGCTGGACAGGGCCATAGAAGGTCCTTAACCCATCAGCAGGACCGGTATCTGTTCCTTAATGCAAGGTGGAACAGGATGAGCACTGCCAGAGCACTACAAAATGACCTCCAGCAGGCCACTGGTGTGATTGTCTCTGACCAAACGATCAGAAACAGTCTTCATGAGGGTGGCCTGAGGGCCCGATGTCCTCTAGTGGGCCCCAGGCTCACTGCCTGGCCCCATAGAGCTCAATTGGCATTTGCCATTGAACAGCAGAATTGGCAGGACCACCACTGGCACCCTGTGCTTTTCACAGATGAGAGCAGGTTCACCCTGAGCATGTGACAGACGTGAAAGGGTCTGGAGAAGCCGTGGAGAACATTATGCTGCCTGTAACATCCTTCAGCATGACCATTTTGGTGGTGGGTCAGTGATGATCTGGGGAGGCATATCCATGGAGGAACACACACACCACTACAGGCTAGACAATGGCACTCTGACTGCCATTAGGTATCGAGATGAAATCCTTGGACCCACTGTCAGACCCTATGCTGGTGCAGTGGGTCCTGGGTTCCTCCTGGTGCACAACAATGGCCGGCCTCACGTGGCGAGAGTATGCAGGCAGTTCCTGGAGGATGAAGGAATTGATACCATTGAATGGTCCCCCACACTCGCCTGACCTAAATCCAATAGAACACCTCTGGGATATCAGGTTTTGGTCCATCTGACACCGCCAGGTTGCACCTCAGACTGCCCAGGAGCTCAGTGATGCCCTGGTCCAGATCTGGGAGGAAATACCCCAGGACACCATCCGTTGTCTCATTAGGAGCATGCCCTGATGTTGTCAGGCATGAATACAAGCACGTGGGGGCCATACAAACTACTGAGGACCATTTTGAGTTGCTGCAATGAGATTTCAGCAAAATGGACTAGTCTGCTGGATAATTTTTTCACTTTGATTTTTGGGGTGTCTTTGAATTCAGTCCTCTAATGGAAATGAAAATTATCAACCTACAAATGTTGGGGCATCCTTACGTTCCTAACACATAACCCAGTCCATATCAGTATAGATTTCCAGCATATTTTTCCCTATTGAAATCCGATGGGTTTTCAAAGTGTTCCTTTAGAGAGTGTGTGTAAAAAAAATACACATACTAGGGGCCACACTCTTCTGCCTCAGCTACTTCCAGGGATGGAGAAAGCCACTCACCCATGCTTTCTGCAGTGCTCAGCTCCTTTGGCCTGGTCAATAATCAGACCAAATTGCTGCCTAGGGAGGGTGCACAGACTGGGCAGGTGCTGCTGTAATGGGCTGGGGCAGCAGGAGAGCATAGGATGAGTAACCATTCACACTTTGTGGGGTCTGCTATCGAGTGGACATTTACTTTGTCTAATCCAGGTGAAGCCAGGTAAAACACAAAATGCATCCACAGCAGTTCCTCTTTGCCTGTGATGACCACATCCATTGACTGAAATGCAGCTTTAACTTATCCAGGGAAGGTTGGAAGGGAAAAGGTAATGCTGTACTGGACAGTATGTTAGGAGGAGGGCTATGAAGAAGATTCATGGGTATAACACCTGCTAGCTTTGGCTCCTGCTGGAACGTCTCTGGCAGTAGCTTTTGTTTAGTTGAAAGTACTTTAGCTGTGTATCCATGACTTCTGTCTGTATTGTGGATTACAGGAATGTAACAGGACTGGAGCTGGAAACTGCTGCAAGAAGTGTACCCTCAGCCATGACGCCATGTGTAGCGATGGTCTGTGTTGTCGCCGATGTCGGGTAAGGAGGGTGTACAGGTTATAGCTGTGACCAGTTGCAGGGTTGCTAAATATTACCAGCATGTAAGAATTCATTCAGAGATATGGGTCATGCTGGCTGCCATTTTACATTTTATGTACAGTAGTAGTAATGTTGGCTTACATACCCTGTTATCACATGGCTGCATAAGAGGAATTTCCTTTATTCTGCCCCAGCCATGAGCAATATGCCAATTGGCACTGGCCCAAGGGAATACATGGAAGGAGCGCTACAACTGCTTTTAATGCCATGGAACATGAGGTAGTAAGATGACATAGATTTGGGGGGGGGGGGGGTGTAATGGTGAAAGGCCATCATCCACACTCAGGTGCTGACCTGTGTACAGTATATTAATATACAGGCTTCGGGTTTACAATTAATCTGTCATGTAGTAATACTATTTATCCTTGACATTTTACATTTTGTCTACTCCAAGCGCTATGTGTACATTCATTGCATCCACATTCACATCTATTCGCTCCTCCTTCAACCAGGAGGCCTTGAGTCTTGCAGAACTCCAGGACTGTCCCAGTGCTTCACTGTTAATTACCTGTTTATAAAGTTTCTGTTATGATGACATCACTAGTGATTTGTTTGTTCATGTTCACAGTATGAGCCTCGAGGAACCGTCTGCCGTGGGGCTGTTAATGAATGCGATGTGCAAGAAACATGTCCAGGAGACTCCAGTGTGGTAAGAGTCGTCCTATGAACCCTGGTGATGTTTAGTCTTTCCACCCCAGGACAGCAGCTGGAGGAATGGCTAAGCTGTTCTGTCCACATTTGTGGGATATATCACATACATTTTGTATCTATTGGTAACTGACCTTTTAAGCCAGAAAATGATATACCCCGGAATTCAGGGAGACTGGCACAGATTTTGTAAAGTGTCTCTTATGCATTCTAAAAGTAGTGCAGAATGCTCCAAATTCATGTACTTGTCTAGAACTTGTACCTGGATTCGGCTCATGCTGTGCCACTTGTAGAATGCAGGCAAGACACACTTGCAAAATCTGCCCATGCCAGTTTCTCCCTGTACGCCAAGAGAGTTTGTATCTTATGAAAGTGGAGAGACTGAAGACCAACTACTGCTATTTTATTTTGAATTTGGTGCATTCATCACACCACAATGTAGAAGTGGAGCATTTTAGAGTGCTCTTCTGTGAGCTCCTCTTAACAAGTTTTGGTTTATTACAATGGGCTCAGCTTCCCTGACATCAAGGTTACGCCCTGCCTCTACTCCCTTCCAAATAAGCGTGACCTAAGGGCCACTGAGGCACCCTCATTGGTAAAAGATTGGAGCATCGGAGTATGAATTAGTCCCCAAAGTCAAGGGAGTCAAGCAACAACGTGACACCAAGGACACAGTTTTTTCTTTTTTACTGGCTAGTAGCAATAACAGCAGACACTGTGTGGCTTTATCCCAGGACGTTTCATTTTAAAGCACATCTAAACCAAAAAAAGCATTATGTATGTATTGCAGCTTACTAGTCCTTAGAAGTGGTAGCTGCATTAGTTTTTTGTTCCCTTATTTTCACCTTCTGATAACACACGTTTTGTCCTAAGGGGGCCACTCTCACTCCTGCACTGTACCTATGGATTGAGCCAAGGCAGCCAACTCCAGCTGGGTCTTCAAACATGTCTGCTTTATCTCCATTGTATGCAGGATGGGGAAATTAGTACTTTACAGAAGAAAGATGACATTTTTGATTTCAGTTCAGCTCGCAGGAAGTGCCAAAGAAGCTGCATTTTTGGCAAGACCAACAGGTATTTTCTGTACTTGCTGCAAATGTTCGTATCCTGAAAAAGAACACACGTGTAAGGACGGGTAAACTGCAATATATTACATTTTTGTTCATGAGTTTAGTGCTACTCTAGGAAGTGATGAAACTAAATATTTGTTTGTCTTGTTTAAAGAAAATGAGACAAACTGTTGAAGGGAAACCTGGACCAAGAGAAATACAGTATATTGCTGTCATGTGGGTCAGAGTGCAGTCAGGACTTCTGATTCGCACACTTGTTTCTCTAGATTTCTCTCCATACAGGTTTCATCTCATTGGTCTAATCAGTTTTGCCATTAGAAACTACAGCAAGGTTTCTGTTCAGATTATTTCATTCATTCTGAGATTTGTACTGACCATCATTCTGTATGTTTGTCTGCACAGTGCCCACCCAATCTCCACAAACAGGACGGATACTTCTGTGACAGCGAGCAGGTGATGGACAACGCTATCAATGTGTTATAACCCGCTGTCTTTGTATTTCCATAATGTTAAAGCAGAACTCTGGCTCTAGTGGTTTTGGCCTGGGGTAGTGGGAAGGGTTTAGAAAATCCTGTAGAGATATATTGTATAGCAAATGGTTGTCATGCAGGACTTTTCTTTAATGTCTAAGCAACCAAATGAAAGGAAAGTCTTTGATATGAGGTTTGGCTAGTCGAACCTTTCCACTGTGTCCTATCCCTCTACTCTTAGTGTTGGGTGGTATTTTATGTGTTAATGTGGAGCCAATAGGGCAGCCTATTTGTACCATTATGTAGGGTTCTCTAACCTGCAGCAATTTTTTTTTGTTTTACCACACCACACAGCTGGTTCACATTTGTGTGCTAGCTAGGTGTATTGGGGTGCCATTCAAAATGAATAGTAACCTGTGTTACCGCAACACATAGGCTTGAATAGGTCCTTTACTGGGTTCAGGGGATGTCTTTTAGCACAATACCAATAAATGAATTTGGACTCTTATCTTTTGGTCTGGCGCCGCTATTTCCATGTATACATGTCTATTTCTGGCTACCTTCAGATTGGACGCTGGAAAAAGCTTTGCTGGGAATGTGAAAATTTAAAGTGTAATGGTGAAGAAACTTCTCCAGAGAAGAAATGATCCATCACCTAATAACATTACCAAATGTCGAGGAGTTTGTGGGGTTATGGGAGGGCATTCCCAGCAAAGGTTTTGTCAGTGTCCGGTTTCTATGGGCAGAAGTTATTTTGTTTACCTTGTCCCTGAAGCACAGAAACCTTTTTTTTGCCCCCGTGATATCATCACTAGGGCTGAAGAAGCCTTTTTGGGATATGGGATCTAAGAAGGCACCCTGCACAGCCAGGCTAGCGCCTCCTCTCTGGAAGTGTGGACTGCAGTATGCCCATGGGTGATATTCCTAGAAAGATCAGGTAGATGTTTCAAAGTCTATAGTTCGACTTTATGTTACAGAAGTTTTCCAACATCTCCTTGCACTTTGTAGTTCTAGTCAGTTATTTCAGCACAATGGGAATGCACATCATTGTACATTAATGTAAAAGAATAAAAATAAGTTTGGATGCACATTTTTACTTGTCTTAAAATATATTTGTCCAACAGGGTCGATGTTACGGAGGCCGATGTAAAACCAGAGATCGTCAGTGCAATACAGTGTGGGGACGCAGTAAGTTTTAAATCATTAACCTCTTTAGCGCCACCCCATAGCAGATCTACTGCTACAGGGCAGCAGCGGTGTGCTGTACATCACCGGGTCCCAGCCATGCAATGCAGTGTGCTTACAGTGAAGCGCACACACAGCTCCTAGTAAAACACACAGTTAACCCTTTGATTGCCTCACATGTTAACCCCTTCCTGCCCAGTGCCATTAGTACAGTGTCTGCTTTTTATTAGCAGTGATCACTATATTGGTGTCACTGAGGGGGAATTGACATGGTGTCACTGATATCCCCAGTGCCAGAATGCCCTCCATAGACCCACTATAAGTCGCTGATCGCCACCATTACCAGTAAAAATTAAAAATCCCAGTATCTATACCTCCATTTGTAAACACTATTACATTCATGTAAACCAATTAATTTGCACGTATTGGAATTTTTTTTTTTTCTTTAGCAAAGACATGTAGCAGAAAACATTTTGGCCTAAATTTATGATGGTTTGATTTTTTGAAAAAAAAATTTCTACTAGACATGTTTAACCACTTGCCAGCCGCGCTATAGCCGAATTATAGCTACAGCGCAGTTGTCCAGTTCTGGGGGGGCGTCATATGACAACCTCCTAGAATGCGATCTCCGTGATAGCTGTATCCTATGGACACAGCTGA
Source organism: Staurois parvus (assembly GCF_062004578.1). NCBI lineage: Eukaryota > Metazoa > Chordata > Amphibia > Anura > Ranidae > Staurois > Staurois parvus. The sequence goes on from NW_028317947.1 coordinate 18,213,410, forward strand.
TCATGTGATGTGGTAAAAGGCCAATCACAGCAGCCTTTTACCACATGATCAGCTGTGTCCAATGACACAGCAGATCACCAGGTAAATACAGTTGTCTGTTATTGGCTGCACTTTCCTCATGCTGTCACAGCTTGAGGAAAGTACTGCCGATAACCGGAAATTGTCAGAGGATGGATCGCACCGATCATCAGTGCAGCATCATCAGTGCCACCTATCGGTGCCAACTCATCACGCACATCCGTGAAGGAGAAACATTACCGGTTTGCTAAAGTTAATGATAGAAAACAAAGAAAAACTTTTTTTTTTTTATATAGCGCAAAAAATAAAACACTCAGCGGCAAGTAAATACCACCAAAAGAAAGCTCTATTTGTGTAAAAAAAAAAAAAAAAATTATAAAAATATTATATGGGTCATGACCGTGCAATTGTCAAAGTGCAACAGCGCTGAAAGCTGAAAAGTGGCCTTGGCAGGAAGGGGGTATAAGTGCCCAGTAGGCAAGTGGTTAAATGCAAAAAGTCAAAAATTTACATTTTTTTTTTTTTTTTTTTAAAGCGCAAAAAGGCGATCAAATACCACAGAAAGAAAGCTCAATTTGTGGGGAAAAATAGGACGTAAATTTCATTTGGGTGCAGTGTTGCATGACTGCGCAATTGTCCGTTAAAATAACGCAGCACCAAAAAATGGCCTGGTCAGGAAGGGTGGCAAATCATCCAGAGGGCACGTGGTTAACCAGAACCATACATGTGGAACTTTACCCCAGGTCTCTGTTTTGGGTGGAGTGCGACAGATTTCAATCTTGCACTTCACACTTTTTTGGGACATAAGCATGGCTGTGACAATCCATGGGTATGACCTTTCATGACTTCTCCTACTTGTCATATGTAAACACACACAGGAATTTATGGGGATCTACATCTGCAGGTGACCCTTGGGGATAGGCAGTCTGTTGTACCAGGAGAGGCAGTAGCATGCTCTTGGCACGGGTTACACAGGCTGCAGTCTACACCCCCCCCCCTTTCCTCCAAAAATATAGGTTCTTTTTGGTGTCTTGAATTGTATGCCATTTCTGCTTCCTTTTTCCAATGCTTGTTGCCAGGCTCTTCCATACCGGGCAATTTTACACCTTCCTGCCCAGGCCAGTTTTCAGGTTTCAGCGCTCTCACACTTTGCGCGGTCATACAACATTGTACCCAAACTAAAATTTTATCATTTTCTTCACACAACTAGAGCTTTTTTTGGTGGTATTTAATCACCGCTGGGGTTTTTATTTTTTGCCAAATTAACAAAAAAAGACCAAAAATTTTGAAAAAAAAAAGTTTTTCTTTGTTTCTGTTATAAAAGTTTGCAAATAAATAATTGTTCTTCATAAATTTAGGCCAAGATGTATTCTACTACATGTCTTTGGTGAAAATAACCCAAATTAGGATGTATTATTTAGTTTGTAGGAAAGTTATAGAGTTCACAAACTATGGTGTAGATCTGAATATTGATCAATCCTGAAGTACTGACAGCCAATGTAATTTCTTGAGGTCCAAGAATGTCAGAACAGTACAGATATCCCCCAAATGACCCCTTTTTGCAGAGTAGACAGTCCGACGTACTTCATAAGAGGCATGGCGAGTTTTTTGAAGTTGTATTTTTTTTGTCATTTTTCGGAAAATGAAAAAATTAAAAAAATTAGTTTCAGAACCGTCATTGGCCGTGGTACACGCCGGGGACAGATCGCGCCGCTGCACCACTCTGCAGCAGCGCAATCTGCGCAGGTGCGGGAGGACGCCATATGGCATCCACCTGGAACGCTGATGACATTTACCGCCTGCCATTCGGCCATAGGGCAGGCGGCAAATGGTTAAATATATATATTGTTTTTTAAATTTTTTGCAATAAAATTGATTTGAAACAATAACACAACATGCCATAAATCAAATACTAATCAACACAAAGGGCACAGTATGGGGGGGGGGGGTAAAGGGGGTACAGTACAGGGGAAGTCAGGGAGGCACAATACTAGGATCACAAGGAAAAGTACAGGTTCTGGTATGTTACCTGGGCCATCCAGGGACAGCTCAGCAAAAAGTGTGACTGTTCCTGCAAATTCGGGACAGTTGGTGAGTATGATGTAATGCAAGATTATGGGGCCCCCATACACCTGGGACCCCTGGGCAGTGCCCAGAGGTGCCCATGCATTAAGACCGCCCTGGGTGAGGGGATCTTCCAATAGGAGTGACAGCCCTCTAAGAGGGTTATTTTTGGAGGGATCTCCTCTTCTCACTCGCTGGGACAGACATATACAGCAAGTTAAGGATAAACTCATCGATAGGACAAGAAAAAAAACAAAAGAACAACAGGGTCTTTACCGTTCTGTAGTCCATCCAAAACCAATAATAAACAACCTCTGTAATGGTTGGGTGGGCTGTCCAATTCCAGCATAAGCTATTGTGTCAAGGTTGGGTCATCACTTATGTTACCAGAGGTTGTTGGCATGCTTATAAAAAGTCTGATATGTTCAAGACCCAACAGAATTAGAGGGTTTCTATAAACTGAGAGCAGCCAGACTTGTATCCAGGATTCAACTGCTAATAATACACAGGAGTTCTGAGACCTGATACTTTTTCCTGCGCTGCTTCAGGTGCGTCTGACCGGCTTTGTTATGAAAAGTTAAACATTGAAGGGACGGAGAAGGGTAACTGTGGGAGAGACGGAGATAAATGGATTCAATGCAGCAAACAGTAAGTACAAACAGATATTTATATCTACATAACTTTTTACTTTAGATTTGCTAGAAATTCAAAGAAAACAAAGAATGAAGAAGCTTGTGTAGCTCAGGTCTCACACAATGAGAGGTCTGTGGCGGGGATCTGTGTGTGATGAGAGGTCTGTGATTAGGGGGGGTATGTGTATAGGGGTCTGTGATTGGGGGGGGGGGTTCTGTGTAGATGGGTCTGTGATGAGGGATCTGTGATTGGGGGGGGTATGTGTAGAGGAGTCTGTAATAATTAGGGGGGTCTGTATAGACGGGCCTGTGATGAGGGATCTGTGACTGGGGGGGGGGGGCACGGGGAACGGGAGCCTGTGATGTGAAGGATCTGAGACCTCGGCTGGAAAAAAAAAATATGTACTAACTGGACCCCAGTGAATTTTAATTCAAAACCCTGATCTATGGCCTGCCTTAGAGTTCCCCGTCATCAATATTTTACAAAACTATACTAACATACTTCTGCCTGCATGATACTGTGAATCTAAGGGGACGAGAGCTTCACCCCGAGCGGTTTTTGACCTGCTTATCATAAGGGGTCAAATAATTGCAATGATTGTGGAGGGGAGCACGAGGGGGTTCACCTGTCTGGTCACACAGACTTAAGTTCAACACCCACTAAGATATCTGCATATAGATCCTAATTGGTGTGGAAGGGATATTCTAGTCCCAGCAGACATATTTTTCAGCACAGAGTTCTCTGGACTTCACAGTATTTATTGGTTTATGATATATTCCATTATTCTCATCATTTATGCATATTAAGGATTCATGTGTGGGAGGTGGTTTGTAGACCTATGACAAAATTACATACACTATTCAATAATAAATCATATGTAAGTTTATATATTTGACACACAATTATTGAAGGATCGTACCTAGTGATCACACCTTAGTGGGGGAGGTGCATTGTAGCACATCTTTTTCATTTTATATTCAGATTATACACAGATCATGTTTTTATAACCTATACAGCAAACCTCAAAACCTAACACTGCTTGCATCTCTGTTCGCAAAATTCCCTTTTCACTTCCTGCGCTGGTGACCATGGTAGAGGAAGTGGAAAGAAATCTCCAACTGCAGAGCACGCAGTAAAGGCCTGACCAGGTTTTAGGCTACGTTCACACTAGCATTGTGTGCAGGTGGCAGAGAGGCGTTTGGGAAGTGTTTTTACCGCTTCCCAAATACCTCTGCCAATTCTGCGCATTACAGCACATGGTGCTGTTCTAACGGGAGCGTTTGCTTCGCGGCAAAACGAACGCCTCTGGTCGAGTCAGGAGGCTTTGAAGCCTCCTATTCTCGTCTATGGTGCCGCTCCGCAAACGCCCGGCTGGCGTTTGCGGAGCAGTGACACCACTCAAACTGCATTATAGGTGTTTGTGGGGCGTTATTAACGCTCGGCAACCACCGCTAAACCGTGCATGTGGCGTTTCCGGAGCGTTTGCCGAGCATTAAAAAATGCTCCGCAAACGCCGGACCAACGCTTGCCAAACGCTATAGGGGCGTTTTGGCAAGCGTTGGTAAAACAGCCAAGTGTGAATGAGCCCTTAAACACTCATCTACGGTCTAAAACTAAAAGTAATATTTTGTATATCCAAAACGTAAAACAGGTTGTAGCCTCCCAGTAATAGGGTTGTGGTAGTACATTAATTCTAGCATCGTCCTGCTGCAGTAAGAATCACACATCACTTCTGACTGGCTGATGTGGGTTGCTACTCTTCCGCGGCCATATTTAGATGTCCCCGTTTGTCTCTAAAACACCAGGTGACCCTTCCATGTGTTGTTTGTTTACTAGAGATGTGCTGTGCGGCTACCTCTTATGCTCCAACATCTCCGGAAGCCCAAAGATCGGAGAGCTGTACGGTGACATCACCAGTATGAGCTTCTACTACCATAGTCGGTATCTGGACTGCAGGTAGGACAAAGGCTGAGATTTTGGATTACTTTGCTTCCATGACCGTTCCAAAAGTAAAGACTTGTCTAAAAATTGTAGGGGGTCTGCCGGTGCGGCCATACTGAACACACATGACAAACCTAATTGCTGATATCTCAGGAAACAGAAGGGTGGATGAAGGTCAGGAAACAAGTCATCAGGTCCTAGTTTAGCTGGAGCTCAGGAAGTAGAGTATAGGTAGTGATAGGGCTGGAGGAAGTTCCCTCTTCATATTATTAGGACTGCTGTGATGAGTTATTTAAATCTGCAATCCTGTGATTAGTAAACCCCATAGGAGATAATGCATTAAAGTGCACCTGCCACAAGACGGGACGTTTTACGAGGAGCATGTGATTAAAAAATACATAAACAGAGATTATATTCGCTTACAACTACGTGTCAAAACAGCTGAAGATATCGGCAAATCCTGACATCTTTTCTTGTGAAAGCCAAGCTTGTCATCTCCTGAGCCTTTTGGTTTGTTTTAGTAATAGATGGCCATGGTGACCAATGGAGGGGTGTAGGAGTGTCCCTTTTACAGGAAAAGTAGCACTTTCAATATAATTTCAGCTCCCTCTGGATTAAAAACCAGCACATATATCATTTGTCAGCAGTGATGTAGTTGGAGATACACGTGTTACAACTATTCTCCATACAACAGACGTCTTGTTTAGGTCTCCTGTAGATGAATAGTTTTGCCCAAAATGGCAGCCAACACAAAAATGTGAGGTTGAGTCTCGGCTCACACTACTATGGCCTGATCGGCACGTGACTTACAGTGCGACTTTGCCAGGTGACTTGAGTACTACTTTGATGCGACCTTTAGGGAATGCCTGGGCAATCTTCCTGTAATGTCGGATCCAAATCACATCAATGTAGATGAGGATCCGACTTGGAGGCGACTTCCACTAAAGTCTATGGGCCCATGTTGAATAGAAGTTGCCTTGAAGCAGCACAGGAACCTTTTCTAAAGTCGGAGCGACTTCAGTAGTGCTAATTTAGACCGCTCACATTGACTAACATGGGATTTCACATGTCATGCGACTTGGAGTCTCACAAGTCAGATCCCAAGTCGTGGCAGTGTGAACTGAGCCTTATGGATTAAGTTTGTTTTACTTGCATTGATTTTTTTTTTTAGTGCTTTATTTCCCTGCTTAATTATATGCTGCGTTTTGGTATTACAGAGGAGGTCAGGTCATGCTGCCAGATGGTTCAGGTTTGGGTTATGTAGAGGATGGGACACCATGTGGACCCAACATGATGTGCCTAGATCGGAAGTGCCTACCGGCAACCGTATTCAACTTCAGCACATGTCCGAGCAGTGGGAGCGGAGAGGTGTGCTCTAGCCATGGGGTAAGTTCCTAAGTGTCATGGAGTTGTGGAGAAAACAAATTGTGTGACCCCCCATTAGGCAACATTCACACGGACGTCTAGAGTGGCAGAGTTTAGAAGACTTTGCATTGTAGGAGTCCAGCTTCTTTGGCAAAGTAATCATGTTATTCACACACAACGATTATCAATGTTTAGTTGCAGACAGTAGGAAAGAAGAAAAGTGCTGCAGCCAGGGTCATCCGTCTGCAGCTATACGCACACGGAGTTCAGCTGCAATGCATTTAGCAGCAGGAAATGACGCACTTCTATTCTGTACGCCATTTCAATAGAACGGCTGTATCTCTCTGTTCAGAAAACTAAAGAGGAAGAAGAGGTGCTTGGTGTAGAACATCCTCCAAGAATGGGATATAAAAAAAAACTCAAACTGCTGACGCAGCTAAACACATTTACAAACTGCAGGAAATATTGTAACTTTTTCAGGTGTAAATTTCTGGCGTTTAGCTGCTGTCAGATACAAGCGTACATGTGAATAGAACCATAAAGTAGAACTAAAGGCAAAACCTTTTGGTTTTTTTCCCCTTTTTGGATAGAGCAAGGGAGGGTTATAACCTGTCAGATTTTTTTTTTTTGCCATCTGTGTCTCATTGCAGAGATTTCTCTTCACTTCCTGTCCCATAGCTAAACAGGAAGTGAGAGGAAATCTCTGCAAATTAAAGTGTTCCTAAACCCCAGACCCTGCATTCACTATATCTGGTCTCCTACAGTACACAGAATATGGAAATGCAATTATTTTAGTAAATATAAACTGCTAAATACTTTCTCATGAGCAGTATATAGCAGTCTTGTGACTTCTATCAGTGTCCAGCAGAGCACTGGTTAAAGCTTGTAGGAGGAGTTTTCATTTTGCTCTAGGAAAATGCCGAACCCCCTGACCTCTGTCTGGACAGTGCTGATTGGCCCTGTGCTGATCCTCCATAAAAAATAAAAAAAAACCCTCTCTAGAAATACACACCAAGCTGAGCATGTGCAGAGTGACTCCACATCAGGAGATAAGAGGGGCACACTGAAAGAAGGGGAGGATCAGAGAAGACAGGATCAAACAGCCTTTTTACACAATGCAGGGGATTAACCCCTTAGGTTCCACAGTGAGTATAACAAGCATGCTTTACTGCATATACAGACTGATTTTACTGTTGTGGGTTTAGTCATGCTTTAACCGCATGCCGCCCAGCCACTATACATATACGGTGGCAGGGCGGCACTCACAGGCAAAACCACGTTTTAAGACGTGTGTTTTGTAAACAAATAGGGGGCGCGCGCGAGGCGTGCCGCCGCCCTATTTGTCCTGCGGTTCTCTGCCGCAGATGTCAGTTGCCGGGTCACAGCCGCTCCTTAGTAGCTATGTCCTGGCTATCGGCGGCAATCAGTGACAGACAGCACAGCTGAAGTAGTCGAGGATGAGCTGATCAAGAGAGAACAGTTTTTCTTTCTCGATCAGCCTTGTACCGCCCAGCACACACCCCCGCCCCCTAGTAAAACACTCCCCTCACTCCTATAACCCTTCCCTGCAAAATAAAGTTAACCCCTTCCTCCCCATTGCCATTAGTACAGTGTCAGTTTTTTGTTTTTTTTTTTGCACTGATCACTGTATTAGTGTTTGGGGGGTACTGACTTGGGGTCACTGACATCCCCAAAATGTCAAAATGTCCGCCGCAGTCCCGCCATAAGTTGCTGGTCGCTGCCATGAGTCCCTGATCGCCGCCATAATTCGCTGATCGCCGCCATTATTAGTATAAAAAAAACCCTACAATCCCAGTATCTTTCCCACCATTTGTAAACGCTATAACTTTCACGTAAACCAATTAATTTACACGTATTGGGTTTTTTTTTTTAGCAAAGACGTCACAGAATGCATTTTGGCAGAAATTTATGACTAAATTTGATTTTTGCATTTTTTTTTACTGGACATGTTTTATAGCAAAAAGTCCAAAATGTTTTTTTTCCTCAAAATTGTCAGCCTTTTTTTTTTATAGCGCAAAAAATAAAAACCACACAGGCGATCAAATACCACCGAAAGCTCAATTTGTGGGGGAAAAAAGGATGTAAATTTCATTTATGTAACATATTGCATGACCGCGCAATTTTCCGTTAAACTAGCGCAGCGCTGTATAGCAGAAAAATGGCGTAAATTGCAGTATCTATACCATAGTTTGTAGACGCTATAACTTCCACACAAAGCAATCAATATACACTTATTGGGATTTTTTTTTACCAAAAACATGGAGCAGAATACATTTTGGCCTAAATTTATAACCAACTTTGAGTTTACTATATATTTTTTATAGCTGAAAATAAAAAATATTGTTTTTCTTCAAAATTTTTGGCCTTTTTTTGTTTATAGCGTGAAAAATAAAAAGCGCACAGGTGATCAAATTACACCAAAAGGAAAAAAGGACGTAAATTTCGTTTGGGTGCAGCATTGCATGACCGCGCAATTATCAGTTGAATTAGTGCAGCGCCGAGTAGCAAAAAGAGGCCTGGTCATTAAGGGGGGTAAATCCTCAGGAGCTCAAGTGGTTAAAAGGAATTCCTCGAGGACCCCCAGGTCACCAGAACTAGTGTCCCCATTGGAAGATTTCACCGCTATTAGTTTTATGGGGACAACCCAAAGTTTTCCAATATTCTTTTACTTTCACTTGTAATGGTAAACAGGACAAATAAGGAGGGTGAATCTCCCTAACTGGGGCACAGACAGCAATAAAAACTGACAGGCATTCTAATCCCTCTCCAGAAAGTTTTGCTTTTAGTTGTGCTTTAACATTCTATCTATCGATCCATTCAGTCGTATCCGACCATTGGCGATTGCATGGACCGTCACTCGTAAGCGACTTTTTCCATGAATTCTCTTAGCAATTATTTTACAGAGTAGGTTGCCAGGTCTTTCCCCAACCCCCACCATGCAGGAGATCCCACATGGCCAGGGATGAAACTAGGACAATTTAGATAGGAGCCAACTACCAGCATGTCTTTGGAGTGTGGGAGGAAATCGAAGTACGTGGAGGAAACCCACGCAAGCACAGGGAGAACATGCAAACTCCATGCAGGAGGCGCCATGGTTGGGAATTGAACCGATGACCCATTTACTGCGAGGCAGATGTGCTAACCACTAAGCCACTGTGCCGCCACTTTAACATTACAGTGTATTAAAATAAAAACATGTTATGTGAAGTTCTATTTTTGTAAGCTGGAACCGTATTTCATCTGCCTATGCGGAGTAGAAAAAGTGCATAAGGCAAACAGAGCTATCAATCACCAGGTCCCAGCACCCATTCGCTGGCACCTGGTGATCACCAAGTATCTCCGATGAGGGAGGGACCTGTATGTAAACAATACAGATCTCTCCCGTCAGCTCCTGTATACTGCTTTGTGTGGTTCTGCATAGCACAGCCATACAAAGCAGTGTGCTTACAGTGTAAAACATACAGCACACAGTGAATCAGCACTCAGTTAACCCTTTGATCACCCCAGATGTTAACCCCTTCCTGCCCAGTGCCATAGTACAGTGTCCGTGCTTTTTATTAGCACTGATCATTGTATTGGTGTCCCTGGGGATGTCAGTGGCAGTTAGTCAGTTCCCTCCCAGTGTCAGAATGTTTTATGTTACTCTTATCAGGCTAAAAAATGTCATCTGTAGAACTCAGTTCATGCCTGAATACTCCTCTTTCACACCTATACATTCTCTCATGATCCCTATGCTTTGTTGTTAGTCACAATTTACAAGGTCTTTTTTTTCTGTTTGCAGGTTTGTAGTAATGAGGGGAAATGCATCTGTGACTTAGACTGGACTGGGAAGGACTGCAGTGTATTTGATCCTCTTCCTGTTCCTAAAGTCACCGGGATGTCGGAGAAATATAAGGGTACATGTTTGGCTCTATTTTCACATGACAAGCTGATTGATCTGTTACATATCCTGCTAGGATTTCCTCCTTCTCTTTATGCTCTCAGTATTGTGTTTATATTCATTTATAAATGGCAATATACTTTAACCACTTCCTGACCGCCCTATAGCAGATACACTGCTGCAGAGTGGCAGGGGTGTGCAAAATCACGTGATTTTGTATTTCCGGGTAGGGGGCGCGCTCCCTACCCGCACCGCCATTCACAGCCGTCAATCTCCGGGTCCCGGCCGGTGATTACCGAGCATCTCTGGTAGGGAGGAGGACTGCTTTGTTTACTAACAGTCCTCCTTCCTATCAGCTTGGGCACACTATTCTGGATGGCTGTGCACAGCACAGCCATCCAGAGCAGTGTTCTTACAGTGAAGCCCACTGACAGGGTTCCCTAGTAAAACACTCACAGCACCCAGTTAACCCTTTGATTACCCCTCATGTTAACCCCTTCCTGCCCAATGCCATTAGTACAGTGTCAGTGCTTTTTTTTTTTCCCAAGTCCATTACCCCCAGTGTCAGAATGTCCGCTGCAGTCCCACTATAAGTTGCTGATCGCTGCCATTAGTAAAAAAAAAAAAAGAGAGAATTCCAGTATATATACCGCCATTTGTAAACGCTATAACTTTCACGTAAACCAATTAATTTACATGTATTGGGATTTTTTTTTTTTTTTTGCAAAGACATGTCGCAGAATACATTTTGGCCTAAATTTATGATGTAATTTGATTTTTTTAAATTTTTTTACTGGACATGTTTAAAAGCAAAAAGTCAAAAATATTTTTTTTTCTCAAAATTTTCTTTTTTTTTGCACTATAAAAAAAGACTCACAGGTGATCAAATACCACCTAAAGAAAGCTCAATGTGTGGGGGAAAAAAAAAGGATGTAAATTTCATTTGGGTGTAGCGTTGCATGACCACGCAACTGTCAGTTAAAATAACGCAGTGCCGTAACGCAAAAAATGGCCTGGTCAGGAAGGGGGGGGGGTAAATCCTCTGGGGGGCAAGTGGTTAAATCAGTCACAGCACATTATGTGACTGTAGCTGCTGACTTTTAAAATACAGAAACTTACCTGTCCCTCGGTCCAGCGGTGTCCTCACCACGGCTGGTTTCACCGGCCGCCTTCTCTCCCCGGCATCTTCAGTGTGGGCACCCGGCTGTGACAGCTTCCAGCTTCACAGCCGGGTGCCCACTGCGCATGCGAGAGAAGTGCTGGCCCCGTCATCTTCTGGGACCTGTCACATCCAGAAGACCTGGGGGGGGGGGGCAGACACGACAACTTCCACTTCCGATCACCTAGGTGATCGCAGCGGAAGTTGGAGCGGGTACCTGTCAAATTCGGGCACCTGCTCCCCAAAGGTGCCAATCCTTAAGGCGGAGCAGGGGAAAAAGCATTAAAGTGGAGCTTTTAACGTCTCCACGTTAATGTCTATGGCTTTCATTGTGAGATAGAGGGCTTTGAAACATTACTTTTAGTAGTCTCTGTGCATTACGTAAAGGCCAAGTTTATCTTTAAGTGCAAAAAAAATGAAATGTACTTTTTTGGCAGGAAACAAAATGTGCATGTATTATTTTTCCCCACATGAGCTTATAAAGTATAGCGCCTGCGATCAGTGCAAGTAATGTGCAGAGACTGGAGTACAAGTGAAATCTAATGGCTGTCTTACTACACTTGGCACACCATCCATATATTTACTTTATAACCCTTATGACTTGTACATGTTTACTGCAGGTCCGAGTGGCACAAACATCATCATTGGGTCCATTGCAGGAGCTGTGCTCATTGCTGCCATTGTACTGGGGGGGACGGGCTGGGGATTCAAGTAAGTGGCATTCTGATTTTACTGTTCCTTGTAAGTTAAAGATACAACATGACGTAAATCACACCTATCATATGACTTCGATGTGATTAAGCTGTAATGTAAGTGAAATGCAATAACAGATGTGATTGTGCACACAGTGCCTGCAGGTCTTTTCTGCAGCACTCAGGGAACTCCAGGAACCCCCTGGTAGTTCAGCGGTAGGTGCGGCATCTTTAAGACTGCATTTCAATTACATAACGCCTACCCTGGATGTAATCCCCAAACTCGATCTTTCAGTATGTTCGGTATTAGGAAAACTGTATACTGTGAAACCTAAGCAAATTTGTTTTATATTTCTATATTGCAACGTTTTACCTTTGAGCTCCTGCCAACAACAGCACTTCCTATTACGGGCAGACAAGGTCAAGCCACAGCCTCTCAATTAACAGTAACATCATCAGCCTTCCTAGTGAGCTCTTTCAGTTGGCTTTCGGAGTGCCTAATCCACCTGATAAGTAGTCCAACAGCCAAATGAAGGAATACACAAGGCAGGCTGCTAATCATGAGGCAGGGGCTTGGCCTGGTCAGCCCGCCAGTCAATGAGTGGTGTTACTGGCAGAATCGCACCCCCCCTTACTGCTCATTTTGTCTAGGGGGGTTAGAATAAGCAGCAATACTTAGCTTTCCAGTGAAGAATAGCAAGGAATAAAAGGTAATTGCTGTTTATATATCAGAAGACATTGCTGCTTTTTGGGTGGTTCTGGGCTTGTCTAAAACCTGGAGGTGCCAGCTCTGTTAAACAGAACACTTTATATTGCCCAGGAGTTTACTTAACTCCATAAATCTTGACCGTACGCCCAATGTCAAATGAACCTATTTCCTATGCCAAAATATCGCCCTTTAAAAACATACAAGGCCAAGTTCCACAGTAAGCATCTCTAATCAGAACCATCCCACATCAAGAAGTAACGATGCCCAAAACTAATGATCCAGATACATATATGCAATTAAGATTCCTGTATACAAATCCAAGACATTTGTTATTCAGTCTACAACTATAGCTCAGCTCGGTTTAACTTCTCTATTATCACCTCCCTCAAGACCATTGATTAACCCTTTGACCAAGCATGACAGATATACACCCTACTTTACAGTACATTGTCCAATTTTAAGAGGTTAAAATCACCTGCGTACTGTACATTTGGTGTGTCAGACTCCAAATGATGGTGTCGGGAGCTGAAACATCTCACAATCATCTGATCTCTACTTAACCTAGAATAGGAGATATATTATATACTGTGTGTATATATATATATATATATATATATATGCGCGTGCCATTATATAATTTTATAACCATTCACCCTAGACAATACATGGGATTAAAAACCATTTCCCCAAATGCATGAATGAAGAATACATTAGAGATCCAAGAGGAGAATCTAAGAAAAAAACCCCGCACAACAACCAGCAAATATTCCTCTAGCAATACCCACCCAATCCACAACTATTAGTCTTTACATGGCTCCAGCATAAAAACAGAAACCCCCAACTCAGACTATTTACAGGGAAAGATCAAAAACTATTCCAGTGTTTATTATCCCTCAGAGACTACTTGTATTTATTTCTGGGAATCTGTGAGGTATTCTTTTTTTAGGGAGGGGTTAGGGGGGCACATCTTATTGCCGCCTTACATTTTTTTTAATATTGGGACAACAATTTGAACATTACAGTAGATTGTGCCTGTGCAAGGTTTATGGAAATGGGTTATCTTTTTCAGATATTACCAGGAAGGAACATGGCAGCTTCTCCAGTGGTGGCCAAACATGCTTCAATTGTATTATCATCCCAATGAATAGCCTCAAGTTCTCTTCCAATCGATTTTAGATTGGATTCAAATAAAAGGAGTCAACCCGCCAGGAAGGAAAATTATGTATCATTTTGCATTGCTCGGCAGCACTGAGATACTTTGTTCATGAATACAATTGTATTTCAGTGATCAGAATATGAGAGACGACACATGGTGCAATCAGAGCTACGATTGATAACTTAAGAACGTATCTTAACCATCAATCAAAATCAGCTTCTCTTCTCATAGGAATTATTGATTGCGACACGCACAGAGATCAATCAGCATAGAAATAAATAATTTATCAAAGCATGTGTGGCCACCATTAGCTTCTGTAGCACTGCTTCTCTCACAAACGCCTTGTCTTTTAAAATTAACTGACATATAAAACCCCCATTAACAGACTATATGTCTAGTAGCAGCACAGAGCACACCAAATTGGCCAATAAAAAGACTCATCTACCATTAGTCTCCCTGCGCCACCAAACACCTCCCCAGTGCAGCATTGAAGCTTTATGTGGCTGAAGTCCTCACCGTTTTCTATGCTGTGTAAACACCCCTACTTTTTTCCTTGGCTCCAAGCTCTCCCATCCCTTTCCCTACATCATGAGGCGGTAGGGTCCATGCCAGATCACCAGCAGTCATATTAGATAGGTTGCATCACATGCCTTTAGTGTACAGCTGCTGTGCAATGTCTGAAAATTCTGATGATACAGCAATGTTCTGAGATGGTGATTAGCAGTGACCCTGTCGCATCTAAATCGCCTGGAGGGTAACCTGCCAGCACTGTCCTGGTAACAGGCGGACAGGAGGTACAAATTACTCAAGCCGAAAGGTTTTTACCAACCCAATCCCTAAACTCTGACACGAGCTTGAACATGTTAAATTCATTTCTAAAATGTATTTTCAATAAAAAATAACACCTAGTAATGCTACCATTGTTCAGGCACTCCCTGTTCTAGGTGACAATTCCCTGTCTCCCAATTGTCCTCCTGTGTTGTCACCATGTTTCATACTCTCCCAATGGAGACTACAAGAGGCTGTGCCAACACATTTATGCAGGCATGGTCCCCTGTTGTCACAATCAGGAAACCCCCCAATGAGAACTGCCATGCAACCATCACCGACAGGAAAACAGTGGCACTGAGATGCATCAAACTATATAACTGTGCTAAAATATGGTGTTTCTTTAAAAAAATACTTTACAACAAAAAAAACAAACATTTGATTTGGGTTTACATGTACTTACTGTGACACACTGTTGTTTGTCACAGTAAGCAGATGTAAACCCAAATCGAAAGTTTGCTTCTTTTAAAAAATACTTAACAAAAAAAAACACAGTTCTATACTGTGGACGCAGGACGCAGACAGCCATCCTACACTATGAAAGAAGATAGGGACAAATCAAGGACAGGCTGTGATTGTATGCTGGTAACTGCACATCTGAGCACCTAGTTGTGTACAGGGATGTATGTCCGCCCCTGAACTCAGACAGCTTGCTCTTGTGGTCACCAGCGTCCAGTCTCAGCCTGTCATTGATTTGTACAGGCAGCTGAATGCAAACATCTGTATCTCCCAGGAACAGAAATACACTCAAGGTGTATGGCTCTCTGCGCCCATGTGAATAAGCCCCCACTTCTGGAGGAGCCCACTACAGCCTCTACCTTCTCCACCATCCTTCGCTCTATGTTCATGGTAAACTTCCTCATTTTGAATGTGTTCTAAAATATTGTTTTATATAGTGATTTTGTAAAGGTTGCAGTTTCTATTGTCTGATTTTAGAATGTAACACATACATTCTTCTCTTTTTACTTGGCAAGGAATATTCGAAGGGGAAGGTAAGAGACACATTTTCAGTTACATTCTCTTCAGTTCCCTCTTCTCCCTCCTTCACGTCTATATTATGTGGTCTTACTACAGTCTCTAAGTTCTTACAAACCAGAGGCTACTAGGGAATTTAAAGGATGGTGTTGCCAAGGTATCATCTTAGAATTATTGTTTGTGGTTAGTGAATGTCTTGAGAATATTAAATTCTTTAAGTTTATTTAACAGAGATTTGTAATTTTGTTCCCACACTTGGAGCAGACCAAGCTGTCTAGGAAGAGTGACAGTGACAGGGGTGTAGACAAATGCTAAGACTGGCCATACACTGTAAAGCTAGCTATATAACGAGAATTTTTTTTTCATTCAGCTTGAAGATTCCTCCATCCACACTATAAAAATTTCCTTCTGCGGCTATTTTTATTTGACCACCAGCCCTGCTGGCTATCGCAACACCAAAACAGCAGCTGCAGCTAATTGGATATAGCTGCTGCTGACTGCTCAAAAATTTTCCAGAAGGCTTCCTTAACTAATAAAGCAGGGGCAGACAGGGCCACCCCACTGTGCTTAGAGTTACTAAACCCAGGACCCTGCGTTTACTATATCTGGTCCTCCACAGTACACAGAACATGGAAATCAGCAGCATATAGCATTCTTGTGACTTCTATCAGTGTCCAGCCAAGCACTGGTCAACCTTGTAGGAGTAGTTTTCATTCCTCTGTGTTCTATGAGGCTGCATGACCCCTGAACCTCTGTCCAGACAGTGCTGATTGGCCCTGTGCTGATCAAATGCACCCCCCCCCCCCCACCCAAAGAAAAAATTAAAAAACACTGTGTAGCAATACACACCAAACAGAGCATGCTCAGACTTGCCAATGCTGCTCTGTAGTATTGCAGATTGATTGGGGACAGTAAAAGAAAGGGGGAGGATTTAAAAAAAAAAAAAAAAAAAAAAAAAAAAAAGACCAAACAGCCTTTTTATACAAATGTGGAAGATTAACCCTTTAGGAGTATAAACAGTACAATCAGTCTGCATATGCAGTAAAGCATTCTTGTTACACTGTAGGTTTAGTAACACTTTAAAGCTGCCCATACAAGGATCAACATTTGTCCGGCCCAGCAGGGACTGGACAACTTTTGATGAGCGTGTGGCTTCACCTGTTCCTGGCACATGCCAGAAAATGTTTGAATGATCAGTGGCTTTAGTCGTTGATCAGTGTATTCTGACAGCAGGGTGGTGCCACTGTCAGAATGCAGTATCTTGCTTGTTTGTATGGATGGTGGAATACATTAGTTGTGTTTAATTCAACCCACTGGCTGAACGGAAAAAACAAACAACCAAAAAAAAAAAAAAAACACTTTTAACAGTCACCCTAATGCAGGCCATAGATGGGGAGAAAAACAGCCGATTTTTCTTTAAAAAAATGAAAAATCGGTCGTTCAAGCGGCCGACGTTACCAGGAACGGTAAAAAACACCCCAAAATCTGCCGATTTTCATCCTGTCTACAGCCGGCAAAAAGTGTCCCTGCAGAGAGCTCCGCTATTTCTTTGACAGTGCTTTGACATTTATATCGGTTGCAACATTGTATCTATTTGTATCAATTTCGGATACAGATGTTTTTATTTGGAAACGAATAGATACATTGTTGCAGCCGCTATAAATGTCAAAGCGCTGTCAAAGAAGTAGCGGAGCTCTCTGCAGGGACACTTTTTGCGGTACTGGAACTCCTCCTCCTCCCTCCTTTTTGTCTTCCTCTTGCAGGTCACTGCTCATGCGCAGATTTTTTATCGGTAAAAAGATCGTCCGATTTGCCCATAATTGCCGCGAAAATCGGCCGATCTTTTTCCAACTTTACCGATAAAAAAAATTTGCCAAAATACCGAAAAACGGCCGAAGAATTAACCCACTAACGATACGAAAATCGGCCGATTTTCGACCCATCTATGGCCTGCATAAGGCTACAAGTACACTAGAACTGCCTTTAGACGTTAACTGCTGGAAACAGAAAACCGATAAATACAGCAAAAATGTGTTTACCTGAATGTAGCTCTAGGCCGTTTATTCATTTCAATGGCAAGTACTCTAGCACTTGGGCATTCATTCATTTTATTGGGCAAACGTTTTTTGGCCAACACGTTCCTCTATTGAATGTGATTCTTCTGCGTTCAGGAGAGGGACGTTGAACTGCCCCTAAACTCTGCTGCAGCTAAATTCTGATAGAAGCCTTTGTCTGCACAGACACATAGGCTTTTCTTGAGTTGTGTTCAGGGGCTTTGGCCATGAAAAAAAAAAAACTCCCAAATTCATGTTTAGGCGCAGCAATGTACATGAGGCCTAACCGTTCTCCATCAATTTCTTATCCACACTAAACAGCGTGGATGGAGGAATCTTCCCTGCAGTTATTGTTTCAGAGATCCCCCCCCACCCCACCCGTGGATGTCATTGTACCAGAACAGTGACTGCAATGGATTTGATGCAGCTACTGTTTGGCTGACAGTTTTCCACCTGGCTCCATTCAATTTTCAGATTGAAGGAGGTCGATGGGGAGGGCACTGGCAGGGCCACCCATGTCTCAAATCAGATTCCTAAGGAATCAGCTGAAATTTGCTCTGCCAGTTTAACACTGCCAGGTTTGCTTGAGCAGTTGCAGAAGAGTTTGGTTTGGGTTGTTGGGTTAAGTGCACTTCTAGAGTATTTATTTTTTCTACCCCCTTCCCAGCACTTTCAATATACCGTAGTTTTTTTCTTGCCTACAACTGTGCGACTCCAAGATCTTCGCTAAAGTAGCTTGGCAGGAGCCTCATGGTCTCTGACTGCAATCTTCCCCAACCTCCAATACCCTTCACTGGAAACATTGTCAGGATACAAAGGGGCTTCGTGCGGAAGTGAATGGAAAGCTGTGAGGGGAGAGTCCGTACCATCCTGCCATGTGCATCCTCAGTAGGGTTATAGTTTGTCCCAGCGCCTGTCAGTGCCATTTTGGTGGGAAAGCTTGGTCTTCATGTAAATGTGGAGAAAAACGTAAAATTACAAAATCTGATATAATTGTGAATGGATGCCCTGACAAATACAGGTACATAAAAGCAACCCTTCCAAGCCATACTGCAGCCTATTTAACATCATGCATTTCATATTCTCCATATCCTCCCCAGGCTATCAACATTTGGAAACCTTAAAGTCAAGTTAAGGATTGGTTTCTTTCACAACTATATTGCACCTTCTGCTTTCTTGGTGTCCTGGTCCACCTTTAGTCCATTATCTTTTGTGCCAAATACAATTATCACTCTTCGTTCAAAAGTTATTCTTTCCGAAGCGGTTTTGACATTCCCTGTAAACCAGGGGCGGACTGACAACTCATGTGGCCCTCAGGCAATAGGGGATCATGGGGCCCCTGTGTCCTTGCCCAAACTCAAAAAAGTCTATGAAAAAGGTACCAGGGGCATCTCATGGTCAGTCCGCCCCTGCTGTAAACTAAAACATTAAAGTCTTCCATGGCGTGGTCTGGTTGTGAGAAACAGTCCCCACAGGTGTGCAGAAATCATGTTCCTCAATGGGGGGGTGTCTGTGCTAATTCCTCCTGGTTTGCAAGTTCTGTCCTGTATCACCAATGTAAGATGCTTTGCTGCATTTTTTTGCTTTGGATGAGGTACACCACATTACTGGAGGTGCAGCTGTATGATCCGTTGACATTGAAGGTCCCTTTACACCCCGGTCACTTCAAGCCCGACTTTGAAATCGTGCGACTTCACTCAAAGTCAGGTGACATGCCGATTTCAGGTCATTGGACACAGATGTCTATGCAAATCACACAACAAGTAGTGCATGTACTACTATAGAAATTGGTGCCAAGCTAGAACCGCACCGATATGACCACTGTAATTGTGGACAATAGGGTGCACCTTGGCATGCGGTTTGCAAGTCTCATGGCATGCCAATTCGCATCCAGTGTGACCAGGGTGTTAGTGTGTGTAACACTTTTTGATAAATTGATTAGGTTACACAGGCTGCAGTGTTTGTTTCCTTTATTTGTGACTTCATCATCAGAATGAAGTTCCCTGCTGACTGGTTTATGTCTGAGGTTGGGCGTTTTGTCTGAAAGCCAATATTGGGGTGGAATATTCCATTTAGAGTTTCATTCTCTGTTATGATGGGTTGCAAATCTCATCTCTCTTATCCCTTCTAGTGCTGAATTGTATGCGGTTACTACAGGTACATGGTTATTTGTTTCGCTTTGTATTAAAGGAGATTTCCTGGGCCATGTTTATGCTCATTTTGTCCTTCTCATGGAAGGAGTCTGTGTATTTATTTCTGTCTTTTGGGTCTGAACATATTCAACGATATCTGATGGCCTGGCGGTATATAATGGCCTGTTTGGGTGTGTGGGTGGTGGAAGCTGGAATTGTGGAGAGAACTGCGTCTGTCAGTGAGTTTCCTGTATATTGAGGTGTACAGCTCTTCATCCCTGATGTATACTGCAAGATCTTGGAAATTGCTGTATATTGTTGATCTTGTTCAGAACATCAGTTACTATTCAAAAACAGACAATTGCCACCAAATACACTTCTAGTCAGCATGGATCTCTGTGCCGTAACATCCCTCACGAGGACAGGATGGCTGCATGTCACAGATTTTTATCATCCTCACCAAACCACAAATACAGTGCTGTAGATGTTACACAGCTCATTGAATTCATTCTTAGACACAACTACTTCACTTTCAATAATGACATCTATTTTCAGTGTATCAATACTGCTAGGGGAAGTAAAATGACTCCCCAATATGTAAAACTTCTATTGCTCAGCTGGAGGACAAATCCCTGAACAACATACAAGAGCCATATAGATACGATTGTTATATTGATGATATTTTTATCATATGGGGTGGAGAAAATCTAAAACAATTTTACTCATTGATCAACAACATTCACCCATTAATCAATCTAAAAATGGACTATTTAAAAACACTCACATTTCCTAGCCACTGCAGTATACATCAGGGATGACAAGTAGCACCCCTCAATATACAGGAAACCCAGTAACAGATGCAACTACCTCCACAGGTCCAGCTTTCACCCCCAACACACTCAATGGGCCATCACACACAGTCAGGCCATCATATCACACCAAATATGTTCAGACCCAGAAGACAGATAAACATCTCAGGACAGCAGCAGACTTCTTCCATAACAAGGGTTACAAGGACAAAACCATCCATACAACCATAAACAAGGCCTTGAAAACCCAAAGAGAACATCTCTAATACAAAGAGAAAAAACAAAAAAAATTACCAGGGACCTTGTAGTAACCACATAATCCAGCAATAGAGGGGATAAAAAAGTTCAAATATTTTCAACCCATTATAACAGAGGATGAAACTCTGAAAAGCCAGTATTAGGGGTTGTTGAAATATTTATTTCACACAACCACCCAACCTCAGGTGGAAACTTCATTCTGATCATGAAGTCACAACACCAAACCCTGCAACAAAGACCGCTGCAAACGGTGCAACCAAATAAATCCATTTAAAAGTGTCGTACTAAAGGGACCTTCAAAATCTCCAGTATCGTGGTGTACCTCATCCAATGCAAAAACTGCAACAAACTATCTTATATTGTGCATCCTTGTTTGCAATTAAAAGTGCTTTTCCTTAAAGGAGAAGTTCACCTTTGGAACATCTTAAAGGTTCCACCCATTTTTAGGGTGGGACGTGTTCCCATAGCGGCTTCCCTCTGACATAGTACAGGGAGACTTCTCCCCGTATTATCTGTCAGATTTGAAAACAGGGTGGCTGTGTGGGGGCTCCACCCACACGGCTGCATCATTCATTCACAGACGTCTGTGAATGAATGAATTGCAAGTCCCTGCAGCCTTAGCAGCTGTTGGCCTGTAGTTTTCAATGAACTACCACGGCGCTGTAGTTCACTGAAGCTTCCTGTTACAATATCTGCTTGACTGTACATCCCATATGGCTAGTAGATATTCTGGCAGGTCTGCAGGAGACCTGCATGGCATCATGTACTGATCACTGGTGTAATGCTTTCCAGGCTCCTTTGGACAACAATTATAAATGCAAATTTTACTTGCAAAAACAAAAAAAAGTGCATTTATTAGTTTTGTCCAAAAGTTGAACTTATGCACTGGAACCAGAGTTCCATGCACGTTTCCCTCACCATGTCCATAAGACACAGGGTCTGCAATCTACAGCGGGTGTCATTTTAAGATTAACACCACCCCAAACACAGAGTATTTGCCTGCAATGGATTCCATGCTACCAAAAGTACCAAGCGATCCGGTTCCAGTGAGTTTTTTTAAAAGTAGTGCATGCGCTACTTTTGGTGTGATGCAGTGTGAGTTCAGCTCATTAAAATGAATGGGCTGAAAATGAACTGCCCTCACATTGCACATGAATGTAAGCGCGGTCCTGTACAATTTCTGGTGTGAACTGGCTCTAAATGAGTTTGAGAAAACATTTGAATAATTTTTACCCTCCAAAACTCATTTGAAAATCAATACATTTCTTTCTTGCTTTTGTTTTTAGGTCTGGAGGTGGATAGCCAACTGATGGGGAACTCTGGCACACTCTTTTCTAGCCATTTCCCAATATTCTCTATCATTCCCATGACACCTTTAGGCCTTGCTAAGACAGACAAGATGGCGATCTGTTGGAATGTGGGAAGAATGAACGGGTTGCAGCAGGGAAACTACAATGACTATTTATGGGATCTCTCTCCCTGTCTTCCAGAACTGGAACTTCAACTGTCTTTCCTGCAGGACAGTGTAGAACTGCTACTGGGCTTCATACGGAAGAAGCCTCAATGAACTTATCAGTCTTAAAGGCTGGAGCAATGTAAACCTAGGACTGACCCCCCAATTACATGTCACTGCCATTGGTCCACTTTGATATTGGGGAGGACTAACCCTTACAAAAAAAAAAAAAAAAAAAACAACTATTTACTAAAATGGGATCAACAACTACCCAAAATACATCCCCCTCACCACTATACAAGGGATCTTTTACTACCCAGCACTTAAGTACAACGTTTACACTGGGCCACAGCAAACCAGTCAGGGACTTCTTTTGTCGTTTAAAGCTAGCCACAAACAAGATATTAAATGGTCAGTTCCACAAAATTTATCAAAGAGTATGTAACAGTCACCACAATTAAAAGTCAAGTTTCACCCAGAATCAGCTGCAGCCGTTCCATAGACTCCAGATGTCACATTTCCCCCCACACTCTTTTGGCTTCATCCCCTCACTTAATGATAGAGGTCTCTTGGGGCCCGATTCCTGATATATGTGTTCCACACAATGGAGGATTCAGCTGAGGAGCAGGACATGGCCGTACGGCTGTACATTGAGAATGCACAGTGCTGGTGGGACTAGCTCACCACTGGAGTCCTCTCTGAGATATACAAGGCCAGTATATTAAAAAGGGAAATATCAGGTTTGGCTATTTAAAGTAAACAGAGGCTGCCACTGTTCACCGCCTGTTATAATGATCCTCTGACTTCAGTACTTAGACTGTTGACTTCATTGTGGGTCAGTGACCTGGAACAAGTATGCAAACCAGGAAAATCTTTTTGCAAATTCAGTGATGAAGTACTGAAGCAGGGGGTTCAGCATGACACCCAGGCTCCTAGCATTAATACCATGAAAAGTCAACAATGGCATCTGTCGCAGATATAACTTGAAGGAAGTGAAGAGAAACGTGGTGATGGCCCTAGTACTGTATTACATGCTATTTGGTAAATTTTTTTGCACAAAGTTGATCAATGCCTGTTTCTGATTGGTTGCTGTGGCTAAAGTATCCATTTATCTTGCATTTTAGTGAATGAGCTCTAGAGTGGTGGCAGCCTTTTTGGAATTAGTCCATTGAGAGCCCAGCTGATCTGTTGGTCAGCAAGGTAGGTAATGCATACGGCTTTGTCAGGTCCCAGACGCTGGTATGGATAGTCTGTACTACCTGGGCAACTGTTTTTATAAAATATGTTCATCTACAGCCTTACAAATCCAAAAAGAGATGTAACTCTCCGTTGAGGAGCCATACTAAGCATTCTGCATAACGGGCCCTCCGGCATATAGTGTACATGCAGATACCCCATGTACAAAATATCAGAAGCGTCTATGGAGTAGGGACTGTAGATATGAAGTGACACTGTTTTGGAGAGGAGAGTATTCTGGGTTAAAGAAAAAGCCAACATGCACTCTGCTCTAAACACCAATGTGGTCCTAAAGAGGCTTTCTACCTCAGAAAGACAAAGTTACCCATCAAAAGGGGGAGAAAGTCCGTGTTTGAATCTTCCTGAATGCGACCTTCTCTTCCTACTTCAAGTAGAACTACTTAACCCATGTTAGGGACACCAATATGCCTCTTCTTTCACAATATATTCCAAAATGGCTTCCTCCACTAGCAGCAGGGAGAACTCTTTATGTATCACTGCCATTAAATCATCATGGTCCTGAAGGGACTGTTATTAAAGTCTACATTGCCATGGGGGCACTTTAAGGCTCCTACAATCTGGCCATATAGTCAAACTGCCACCTTTTGTACTTTTTATTTCTTCTTTTTTGGAACCCTCTGTCTACAGACAGCTAGAAAGTCTTGGTTTTTACCTAAGGCAAGTGACCCATCACTGCCCGTGTGGTTCCACCAATCTGATCTATCCAACGCTTACACTTGGGAGAATCTCGACTTGTAATCAGACTTTTGTAAACACTTACTGCATATAGGCACTACTAAACTATTACCACACGCTAATTGCACTAACAAATGGGGAGGGAGGGGAAATCCATAGTTCTTTAACTAGTATTCCAAGCTACATGGCACGAAGTAAAATGTATTTCAACAGCCTAAAGGCAAGTTAATGAATACCCAGGATTTATGTTTTAGCTTTTCTACCCCCTTACAAGTATTATGCATGTTGGCAAGTGAAAGTCTATCGCATTGCTGTCACGTGTGCCAGTAAGCACGGCTTCCATTCCAGAACTCTGAGTGACAGTAAGCTCTTGCTGAGATTGTGATCCCTGACTCTTCATGTGCCCAATAACTAACACAAGTCAGCAGCACACATTCAGCAAAGAGGACTGTTGGCAGCAGAGTAGTATATAACATAACCAGCCGCTGCGGTCATATGTATCATTCCTTGTCTACAATGTAGTTGCTGAAGGGGAGCAACCACTGCACATGCAGGGACAGTTTGTTTTGTCTTTAGAAGAAACATTTTTACAGGCATGAATCCCATATGTATAGGATGTGTTTTCGACCTAAAAATTATAAAAAAAATTTTAAAAAAAGGAAAAACTATACTATGGGCTTGTTCAAAATGTAATGGCTCCTCCAGGAGATTTTTTTTAATACAAATGTTTCTAAACCCCCAACAAATTCAGCTTGCTGCAGGACGAAGATACCTGAAATGCCCACCAAACTCCAAAACTACGGCTCATAATAAATCCCCGGATTATTCAAGAATTTTTCACATTTTTAAGAAACGGACACAAAACCATTGTACACTCCTCTGAATGTAATGCCCAACATTATTTGTGATAAACTGATGCCTTGAAACGGCTAGACAGGTTGCTGCTGCATGGATGTACGTGTGTTTCTTGCTCCATGTTTCTATGTTATTATTGAAGGATTTTGGTTATCATCGTGTCATGGCTGCCCTTCCGTTCTTTCGGTCAAACTGAGGTCTGAGAATGCCCAAACCAAGCCTAAAAAAACTAAAACTGCCTCTCGTCTCCAGCATTTCAGCCAACACCTGAGTATAATCATTTTTTTCCAAAGCAACATATGAGCTCTATATACAAGTAACTCACTGCCAGAGCGGTCATGATTGTAAGATGCTGCACAGAACACGGACCAACCAAAGTGAGAAGGATCAGACAACCAGGACAGCACAATACACAAGAACACTTGACCATCTCTGTAAAATATGAACTTGGACAAGGAGTGGAAACTCTGAATCAAAGAAGGAAAGCCAACAACAAAACGGGTTATAGACCACACACAACTCATATTTCCATTTTGTTTGCCCATGCTGGAGAGTTGCATCACACACACGTGCAGATTTGATCTACTCTCCAGTTTCTTCACATGATAACAACCATTACAAAGGAAATGTTTTATTATGGAAAGGGTAACAGGATGTAGACTCCCTATACTGTAGCAAGAGGGACACTCCAAGGTCAGAGAGACAGAATCTTTGGTAAGTATTTGCCCATTAGATGCCCTAGTTGACTTAGCTGTCCAGCGTCCAATCAAAAATGAAATAACCTTTTTGGATGGACTGCCCTTTAAAACGTGCACTAGAGCATGAACCGAGGTCTGTGCAAGGAGAAGAGACAATCTTTGGAAATTAAATGCTAAAATGCACGTGTAAGTTTAGAGAAAGGAACTTCAAGGTGTGGGACATAGTTGTTATTGTTCCATGGCGGTATACAGACTTCAAGTCATCACATCCATGTCCATTGGGTATTTGGATTCTGGATGGAGAGAACGAGCTACCAAGACGTCCTTCCAAAGTAACACTGAATGTCTTCTCTTCCATGATTGGTTTAGGCGAGTTTGATTAGTGAACTGACTTCAAACAGTTTTTACATTTTAATCCTACAGAATGGTTATGCAGACAGGGTTGGGGTCTTAATACATTGATCTTTTTTTTTAATCTGAAAACTAATAAAATGAATGTTCTCACAGTGACAGGTCTTTGAGAGTATGTGGTTTCTTTTTCTTTGCATTTGATATTGTATTAAATTGGGAAATTATGATTTGTTTTTTGTAAAACACTTCTACAATGAGTGTAGTGAAGATCATTAAAGGAGAAGTTCACCGTATGACATCTCTCATGACAACGGCGGGATCCTCTCCCCGCACCCGCTGTCACATTGTAAAAACAGTGTGGCTGTGCGTGGCTCCGCCCACACAGCCACATCATTAGTTCAGAGATCTGTGAATGAATGATCTACAAATCCCATCGTGGAAGACGGCTTGTAGTTCTCAATGGACTGTGAAGGCGCTGACCAGCACCCTTGTAGGTCATTGACATTTGGTAAACTTCAGTAACTGTCTGCCAGTAAGAACATTTTTAACCAAGTACAAAAATGACCTGTTGATCCTGCCAGAAATGCAATGCCCTTGTCACTTCATTTGAACTGCACATATCATCTTCCTTCTTAGCCATCATCTATAATCTACCAATTGACCTGCCCCCCATGTAATGATGATAAAGAGATACAGGCAGGTTTGCAACCCAGGAACACAACCTAGCATGACAACCATGGCTCTCTCTATGCATACAGTGGAAGAGTGACATAGCCACCCAGGGAAAGCAAATGTGTTATCTGCAGGACGGACAAGGGAAAATAAAACAACTTTGACAATAGAAATAATGCAGCCACTAGTAGGCTGCAATATATTACTCTCTTGGGTTTGTGGTTAGATACACTTTAACCTGTTTGGAACCAAAGGTCATTGGGGTCAATATGTTTAGCATTGGCAGCACGCATTGGACTACCGTCCATACCCAAGTCATTTCTACATACTTTTACAGCCTATATGTCTTATTTGGTACAATATTCAATAAAAAATATACCATTTAAAGCATTTTAATAATGTAATTGTATCTGACAATCACATTATTAAACAGACACACTGCCGGCTTGCATATGAGCAATATGTATTCGCTAATATAATTAGAAGATGATCAGGAATCACACCGATTGACTCCTAGTTGTTAATAGGGATCCAAGCTGTCATTTACAACACAGTATGACAGCAGGCAGCCACGCATTGCATCAACTACTGTCAAAGGGGGGGCACAGATTATTACATGTTCAGCATGGTGCATTGTGCAGGGAAAGGAATCTACAGACTCCAGGTGAGAAAGTGTGAAATAAAGGAAAGAGGGTAGGATTCCTGCAAGACTCAGTCATATTTTTGCAGTTTTGGGGGGGAAATGAAAAGAACACATTGAGTGTGCATTTATATTCATATATGGATTACCATCATTAAGCTGCTTACAGTTTGGGACAGATCCATGCAGGCACAAAAAAAAATGTAACTGGTGCCCCAAATTCCTACGAAGTGCTCCCTCAGATGCTGGAGACAAAAGGTTGTAGTAGACAAAAAAAGATAAAATGCACATGAGCCAGAAGTGACGCATTCTCTGTACTGTACATTTAAAAGGAAACTTCAGCATCTGAGAAGTACATGCTATGGTACCAGGTCATGGCAATGGCCCCTTGGAGGGCCTACCCCAGGGAAGAAAAAAAAAAAGTACTTGCTGGGAGGAAGGAAACTGAGCAAGTTCCAAGTCTCACATAAATAAATAAATAAATATATATATATATATATATATATACACACACACACACACACATATATATATACATATACATACATACATATACACACACGCACGCACATACAAATATATATATATATATATATATATACACACACACACACACATACAAATATATATATATATATATATATATATACACACACACATACAAATATATATATATATATATATATATACACACACACACATACAAATATATATATATATATATATACACATACACACACACAAATATGTACATACACACACACAAATATATATATATTATACATACACACATATATATACATATATATATATACAGTTGCAAGAAAAAGTATGTGAACCCCTTGGGATTACGTGGAGTTTTGCATGAATTGGGCATAAAATGTGCTCTGAACGTCATCTAAGTCACAACAATAGAAGAACACAGTCTGCTGAACATAATACTACACAAACATTGTTTTTTAAGGGCAGGACAGCTGTCAGCAACACATCCAATATCATCACACTGATTGGAGTCAAGGTTGGCTCACTCCTGGCTCCAATTAGCTCTGGGAGAAGTCATTAAGCTAGGGCCTCACATACTTTTTCCTCCCTGCACTGTGAATGTTTACATGTTATGTGCAATTAAACCATGGCAACATCTAATGTTTGTGTAGTATTATGTTCAGCAGACTGTGTTCTTCTATTGTTGTGACTTAGATGACGTTCAGAGCACATTTTATGCCCAATTCATGCAAAACTCCACGTAATCCCAAGGGGTTCACATACTTTTTCTTGCAACTGTATATATATATATATACACACAGTATGTGTGTGTATGTATATATGTGTGTGTGTGTGTGTGTGTGTGTGTATGTATGTATATGTATATATATATATATATATATATATATAAATGTTTTGGAATGGGATGTTCCACAAGTTTCTATAGGTGTGACAATAAGGCGTCCACAAACCTTCAGTCATATAACGCAGGCTGATCTTAATTGAACGTACAGCTTTGACTGGCTTCCAAAGCCGTTACAAAGCCAAAATGTATGGAGCAACTGGGAGGGGAAAGAGGCAAAACTACTCCCGCAAAGTCTATCCACCGCTTTCAAGATGAAAAATGAGCAGATGATTCAACATGCTAGCAGCCACCTGAAACTGAAATATCACTTTTCAGGGACATATTCTTACAAACAGAAAATGTGCAAAAATCCTGTCTATTAGGGGATTACCAAAGGCTGAATACATAACATCTCTCCCTCTCTCTCTTGGTTGTATTTCCACCAAGATTGCCTATACTAAAGGTTAGAGTTTCCCTGACTAGACTTTGGGTAAAGCTAAGATGTGCTCTGTCATTACAACTGGAAGGTGTGATATTTACCAAATGAACAAGTGACTGTTTTCTCTGCGACTCCATAAACAGGAGAGCAGACTCCATTTGTAATTCCTAAGGGCAAAGCTGGGAAAGACAGCTCTAAGTGAGCAGCATGCTTCATTTTAAGTCTGCCATCTCACCACCGGGGGGCACCAGTGTCATGTCTACAGCCAGGAGATCCCTACTGTCAGTAAGTCTTAGTCACGCAGAACACAACAGCCACACTAACCGCTCCTTCAGTACAACCCGCAGCACCCACAGCAAACAATCACAATTTGATTGACAAAAGTCAGATTACTATTGGCTACTGTGCATGATTTGCAATTACACTCACAAACTTGTAAAACAAGTAGGTAATGTTTAATCTGCAATGTAATTGTATATATTTTGCAACATCGACCTGGTGTCATGCTCTCAAGCCGTATGTAATACTGAAGTGTGCAGGTACCCAACAGATAATTTTTAAAGGAATTTAATAAAACCAAAATTGGCATTGCGTACATAGTGATGCGCACAGTGATTACACATATCAGGTTTCCCCAAAAATAAGACACAGTCTTATATTTTTTTTGGCTCAAAAAAAAAAACACACTAGGCCTTATCTTCGGGGTGGGTATTATTTTTGTAATGTCCAGGTGTGGACAGGGGGTGCAGAGGTGAGCTGCAGGCAACTGTAGATGCGGGTTACTATGGAGAGGGCCGGCTGATGATAGTTATGAGCTGCAGTCAGGTGTTGAGGAGGTGAATTGACAGGCGAGTTTCAGACAGGGTGCAGATATGAGCCACAGACAGGGTGCAGATATGAGCCACAGACAGGGTGCAGATATGAGCCACAGACAGGGTGCAGATATGAGCCACAGACAGGGTGCAGATATGAGCCACAGACAGGGTGCAGATATGAGCCACAGACAGGGTGCAGATATGAGCCACAGACAGGGTGCAGGGGTGAGCTGTGGCCAGGGGATGCAAAGGCAAGATGTGGCTGGAGGGTGCAGAGGCAATTTGTAGCCGGGGGATGCAGAGGCAAGCTGTGGCTGGGGGTGCAGAGCTGAGCTGTGGCCAGGGGGGTGCAGAGCTGAGGCCAGGGGGTGCAGAGGTGGGTTGCAACTCAGCTCCCCTCTGCACCCCCCCAGCCGCAGCTCACCTATGCACCCTGTCTACAACTCACCTGTCAATTTACCTCTGCAACACCTGACTGCAGCTCACCTTTGCACATTCCCCCTCCCTATTCACTGCTCTCATATGATTGGCTAGCTTTGCAAAACACAGCTGTCAGCAGCCGGCCCCTCTCTATAGTAACTCCCATTTCGGGTCCTATCTTCCCACACAGTGCACCAAGCGCACTCACTCACCGCTCCGCATCTTCCCCACTGGCCAGCGATCACCCCCGGGACATCGACTTCCATGCATTAGGCTGCAGGAAGAGATGCCCCGCCCCTAAACACACTGCATACTGCGCCCGCAGATATCTGTTCCTTCCCTGTCCCACAGTGAGTACAGAGGTAGGGAGGTTCTGTGGGAGCGGATGGTGAGTACAGAGGTAGGGAGGTTCTGTGGGAGCGGATGGTGAGTACAGAGGTAGGGAGGTTCTGTGGGAGCGGATGGTGAGTACAGAGGTAGGGAGGTTCTGTGGGAGTGGATGGTGAGTACAGAGGTAGGGAGGTTCTGTGGGAGTGGATGGTGCTGTCACAAGAGGGACTGTCACTTGCAAACACAAAAGCCAAGCTTCTGTGTTTATAAGAGACAGTAGATATTGGTGTGCACAGGGCCAGTGAGGAGGTGGCGGAACGCCATTCCGCCATGTTCCGGCTGAATAAAAGCCCTGATCACAGCTAGGTCTTATTTTCGGGGTAGGTCTTATACGTTTGCAATTCCCAAAAATAGTACTAGGTCTTATTTTTGGGGAAATAGGGTACCTTCAGAAGTCTGCGAGTGGTTCAAAAGATACAAGGCCTTACTTTCTTACTTACTTTTATAAAAAACAATTTAATTTAGAATCACTTTAAAATGCAATCCAACTACATGCATCTCAACGTGTTTTCAGAAGTGCGATGAGATCCTTTGAAAACCTGAATATTCGAATCTTACATAGTCTGGCTGAAAGAAGACACAAGTCCATCTAGTTCAACCATAATCTGAGGGGCCAGAGAGCCACATATCTAAGTGATGGGCCAATATTTAGATTTATATTAATGTGAAGCACTCTCCCAGTTAGGTTGTTAAAAGGATTAAGTAAATTTAGTTTCGGCTCCTCTGTAGTCAGAGGAGCAGGATTTGATTGCTTTTGGCTGTTCTGGATTCTGCTGCTTGCAAGCTCAACTGCTTCCCCCTGTATTCTGGAAAGACCTGGAACATAGTGGGTTGGAAGAGGCAGGCCATGGGCTGAATATTCATGCAGCCTCAGTCAACCCATTTTAGGGAGGGTGACCAGCAGGGGCTGAGATGTGCATAAATAGTCTGGGGCCTAAAACAGCTGGGTCCTTGCCCCTGCCTGAAGGGGCTGTCTACCCTCCTAAGCTGCCTAGCTGAATGAGGTTCATCAAGGTCCCAACTCAGGGAGAGCTGGGGAGGCGGGTGGCTATTGCTGAAGCTGAGAGAACAGTCTGGAGAAAGTCTGCTGAGGATCTTGCCTGGAGGGGAGGGAGAGAGGGAGAGAGAGGGGGGGGGGGAGAGGGAGAGAGAGGGGGGGAGAGGGGGGAGAGGGGGGAGAGAGAGATAGACAGAGAGACTCCCAAGGCTCATTCTACTTCCTATCCAAGTTCTTCAACAATAAGACCTAAAAAGACACCTTCCACCTAGTTATTGTTTGAAGAGACTAGAAAACCTGCTGTGTGCCAGGCTACTGTGCACCCAATATAGAATAGAACCTGGGACAAACAGCAGGACCGGCTTGGGGTCTGTGGTTCTGTGGATACACAGAATATAACTGGATACTAACATTTACAGGTAAAGCTGATCCAAGAAATATCCGATTGCCTCTCAGGAGATCAGGAAGGAATTTTTTCCCCTGCAGGAGCAAATTGGATCATGCTTTGGGGTTTTGCCTTCTTCTGGATCAACTGTGGGTATAGGATTATAACTTTTTTTTATTTTATGGTTGAACTGGATGGACTTTTGTCTTTTTTCTGCCAGACTAACTATGTAACTAAGTATGAAGGTTCTGGAGGAAAGTGGGTCAGTTTTTCACACTATCAGGAAATGTTGAAACTTGCATATTAAAGTGTCCCACAGCACTCAGACGTCAGAAGGCATTTTGAGGTGCCTGTGCATGTAGTGCCGCAGTGAGACTTTCTCTGAACCTCAACTGGATAACCTGATACTAAGTCAATCAAATGCTAGAGAGAACCTAATTGCCTGAACTGTGAGGATGTTTGAGAGAGGAGATTCCACTGGCAACCAAATTCCCTCCACCAACACCATGTCTAGGACTCCTACCAGGCCTGACAGGCTGGCATCTGTTGTCAGGATCTCATAAAGCACAGGGTGAAACGATTTCCATGAGGTCAGAATCAGATCGAAGCCACCGAGACAGCCTGGTGAAGCTTTTTGTCCAGAGACAGGACTGACTTGTACCATGATGACAGAATGATGCAGATTTGTTAAATGGAACTGGGCAAATGAACTGCCTCAAAGAAGTCCACCATTTGACCCAGGACGTTTATGTAGAAGCAAAAGACTCAGATGGTTCCTGGACTGGAGCACTCAAACCTGAGCCTGGAGAGTTGGAAGTTTTTCCTGTAGAAGGAATACTCTAGACTGGGAAATGTCCAGGAAAAAATCCTAGATATTCTAAGAAATAGGTCAGAGCCAGGATCCATCCAAACCTCTCCAACATCTGGACAGTTAGGGGCACACTGTCCTACAGAGGCCTTACAGACGTTTTATCTCAAAAGGAGATCATCCAGATAGCCCAAAATCATGATATCTCAAGAGTATAAGGAGGCCAACACCGAGCCAGCACTTTGGTGTACACCAGAGGTACAGAGGACAAGCTGAATGGAAGGGCCACAAACTAGTAGTGCAGGATAGCATAGGAAGCACTGATGTGCTAGAAAGATGAACACGTAAATAATCATCCTTTGTGTCAACTGAGGCCAGAGGAGCAAAACAAGATCTTATTGATTCCTTCCAGAATTTGTAGAAACAAATATAAGCATTTAAGGCTTGAGGCCCTGATTGGGACAAATGTCCTTTTTAGGCTTGGGAACAGTGATGACCCCTTCTTAGAAGGGTCCAGATGACGCACAATGGATATTGCTCAGATGCTATGAAGATACCAGAACATTGGAGGTGAGAAAGCAAGGAGAAGTCAGAAAACAAAACTCAAGCATGTAACCCCAGGATATCACCTCTAGGACCCAAGCACCAAGAATGTAACTTTGGAACATAAAAAAGGCGCACCATTTTCTAAAATGTTTTTGTATGGCGTTTGGTTACCAATTGTGATAATGATAACAACTAGAGTCATTTCTAAAGACATCAGAGGCCCATAGGTTCTGTGACCTAAAATCTCAACCTCACTCTTGCAATACCCAAAAGCCTAACAATTCAGTAGAAAAGAGGATGGTGACTGATCCCATATACATTCAGGGTAGAGTCTACATTTGCAGAGTGGCAGTAACATGTATTTCCGGTTTCTAACATAAAAACATTAAACACAGATTCTCACAATACGAAAATCAGTTGATTTCTATCCTGCTGTGAAGATTTTTTTCTAAAAGATTATCCATTACAAAGTCATACTGTGAGCTTTAAAAAAAGACCTACCCTGAACAATTAAAACAACTGCTAAGATACATCTGGGGATCAGGGGTTGATTCACATACAACAAAACCCTCTGGCACCTGCTGTACTTTTCGTACAAGCTGGGGAATCCACCTTCCATGCTGGGAGATCCAAAGTCATTTGCCGTTGGAATTTTTTTTTTACTCTGTAATTACATGCCAGGCTATGGTAAACAAGGGCTCAGTGGAGCGAGAGGATGGATAGGAACCGACAGAGAAGAGGGGAACAGGATGGCTGCAGGGGGGAGGAACATCAGTGGCTTGGACTAAACGCTGGTGGCTAATGCAGACGTTAGCCTGAGCTCTTGTCGTAGTGGGTGGTCAGTGTAGGCAGCCAAACCAGCCACCCCCCTGGAACAGTGCGCAGACGGCGATGATAGAGTAAGTGGGGCGTGAACAAGGTCTGATCAGCGAACTCCTGCAAAAATGCTCTCTTTCTTTAACTCCAGCATGTGTGCTTATTAACCTTTTCATTATGCACACACAACTAAATGCCATCATAGAAAATAGAAACATTCTGCTTCTGGCAGAGTACAACTAATGAAGACGGAGTACAAAACAACTTACACCGAAGCACAAATTTCTATTCCGTACCACAACAGAGAGCGGACCGAAGAAAGAAAACCGACAAAACCATGTACTGCTCAGAAGTACAGATCACATTCATACATAGACAGCCTTGGCCTTTCCTCCCTTATACTCACCTTTGAAGAACCACCATAAAAAAAATGCTTCTACATTTTCTTCAATGAACACATACTTGTGGGAATTTGTGTTTATCTGCTTGAGGTTCAGCTGTAAAACGACTGCGGTATTGTGGGAAGTGGTATTTTCCAACACACAGCCAACATGTCCGGTAATCTATACGGAAGCACACTGCCAGCTGTAGTTGTTGCCGCCATATCCCTAACATGTAGTAATGGGCCAACCAATACAATTACAAAAATATACAATCGCTCATTTAATTCAATCGTGCACTAGAAATGTACTTACTATTATGACCATGCTGATTGTGGATTTGGTCTCACTATTCAGAGTACCTCCATACCACAAGGTAAAAAGTATACACCAGTCTGGACGTCCTTGACCAATTAACTTACTGGGCACTTTCATCAGTGTATAATATTTATTCTATGTAATCCCACTAAAGACTGTCAAAGACTGAGAATTTAAGCTGGGCGCATACAATCCCAATATTGGCCAGTTCAGGAGGAACTGGCTGACATTCGGACTGCGTGTACAGCTGTCCTTCCAACAGATGCCGGTGTACGGATCGGTTTTTGTTGAAGGGACATGCTGGAAAACCAGCATTCGATTAGCACTCGTAGCCAATGGCTGTCAGCACTGATTTGTGTGTTTTGGG
Organism: Staurois parvus; assembly: GCF_062004578.1. Taxonomy (NCBI): domain Eukaryota; kingdom Metazoa; phylum Chordata; class Amphibia; order Anura; family Ranidae; genus Staurois; species Staurois parvus. The sequence continues at coordinate 18,248,713 of NW_028317947.1, forward strand.
AGGAAGGGGGGTAGGACATGAGGCCCTTCCATGTGCACCTTACTGACAAGGCTGATTATAGGTTGGGACGGTTGCCATGTCCTGTGCAGCTCGATCATTTGGATGCAGGATGCACTGGATACCTTGGCTGTCATTTTGGTGTAGCTGGGCGTCACGTGTGTCCCTGTACCTTTAAGGAGGGATGGGCTCCTCCAGGCACACCTGCCCTTAACCTATCCAATGATATATGTGCTCCTACTATGGAGGATCTGGATATTTTAGAGTTACGTCCACAGTATACAGAGGACCTGTTAGACAGGGCCAAATTGGTTGTTTTGCAGGCGGGCTGGTAGGTGTTGCTGGGAAATCCTTTGTCTGTGCATTGCCCTTCCATGTGCACCTTACTGCTAAGGCTGGTTGCCATTTTTTGAGCAGTGGGGTAAATATGTCTATACAAGATGGGGGTGCTGTGGTATGTAGGTTGTCATATGTCTATAAGGGGCGAGGGACTATGGTAGGTAGGAGAGTTAGAATAAGTGTATACAGGACAGGGGTGCTTTGGCATATAGGGGGTCATATGTCCATACAGGATGGGGGGGGCTGTGGTATATAGAGTGTCAAATGTCTATGCAGGATGGGGGGGGCTGTGGTATATAGTGGTCATATGTCCATACAGGATGGGGGGGGGGCTGTGGTAAATAGGGTGTCAAACGTCTATGCAGGATGGGGGGCTGTGGTATATAGGTGGTCAGGTGTGCTATCTACCCCGTTGTCAAACCATTGGGCTGGGCACCGTAGAAACTGGAGAGAATGTATTCCTGGTAATTGAAACAAATAGACTGCGCTCTTGTAATGGCAGAGGTGAGTACCCTGTGTCCTGCATCTATCTGTAAAGATGCACATTAGGGCTACATAAGAGAAGGGGTTTTTATTTGTTGAAAATAAAGCTATGTTAGTTAAAAAAAAAAAAAAAAAAAAAATGGCTCCTAACTTTTTTTATCTGGCTCCCACATCCAAAGCAAACTTGTCAAGCCCTGCTGTAGGAGACATTCAGAAACTGGGGACATGTTATGTGAAACTGCAAGAGATCACGGCTAATACAAATCCATTACAAATCAAAGCTCCCACTGCTGACTGCTTGGGTTTGAGGGCCGCACTGTAAACACCCGACAGCTACTGGCTGGGCAGGGCCCTAGACAAAACAAGCAGTGTATGGCAAGGAATGGGGCTTTAAATACATTGAAAATGACTCTTGAAATGGCATTTACATGTTAAAGTGAATATAGGATATTGAAGTGATCGTGTTTAAGCAGACTTTAACCTTTCAGCCGGCCTATTCCTCATGGTGTCGTTTCTATAATGAAGATGTGCATTTATACAAAGCCCAGGCTGAACTCACCAATATCACTCCAAGCTGCTGTTGGTCTATGCTTCACATATTAATCTTCACAGCCTGCGTTGCCTTTTAGCTGGTTACCATATAAGGAGAGAGGAGCACATTTTTCTTCTGCAAAGGTCTTTGCTTTGGTTGAAGCCTAAGAGAAAATGTGAGGCAGAAGTTAGATGAGTTGACTTAGAAAGAAAAAAAAAAAATTTAACTGTTTTTTTTTTATTATTTAAATTCTAAACATTTCCACTTGAAGCACTCAGTAAGTGCAAACATCAGTGCGAATATTTCATGTAATTTGCTCTGAGGATAAGATCAAGGATTTAAGATCACAGATGTTTAAGTTTTCCCCCACAAGTCCTCCATTTATATTCCGTATAGAAGCAGAATTGTCTAATACATTTAGAAAAAAACAAATTACATCACGGCAATGGAGAAAAGCTGCAATATTTCAGTGAGTCGGAACGATGCTACGGCTGCTTCATAAATTCTCCAGTCACTGACTTCTGTAGTCAGGGGCAGACTGACAACTCATGGGGCCCCCGGGCAATAGGGGATCATGGGGCCCCTGTGTCCTGGCCCAAACTCAAAAAAGCCTATGAAAAAGGTACCAGGGGCATCTCATGTGGCCCCCTACTGACCCTGGGCCCTCGGGCACTGCCCGAGTTTCCAAATGGTCAGTCCGCCCCTGCTGTATTCATTGTACTGGGGTTGAGTTTCTAAAGGCAAAGAGACTGTGCACTTTGCAAGTGCATTTGCTCCCGAGATTAGTAAATGAGGTAAAGCTTCACTTTTTAAAGAACACCCAATTGCATGCAATAATGTTTTTTTTTTGAAAAAAGCATTTTTGCTTGCACATGATTGGATGATGAAAGTACGCAGAGCTTCACCTCATTTACTAAGCTCTAGAGCAACTGCACTTACAAAGTGCACAGTCTATTTGCCTTTAGTAAGTCAACTCCACTGACTGTAAATCAAAGCGATCATTTTAAAATTGAACACCTCTGGGTGTGTATTTTGTTTTTCAAGGAAATTTACACCTGTTTTTACCTTTAAGTAGCTAAAATCGAACTTGAAATTATATATATATATATATATATATATATATATATATATATATACATACATACATATATATATACACACACACACACACACACACATATATATATATACACACACACACACACACACACACACACACACACATATATATACACACACACACACACATATACATACACATACATATACGAAGAGGAACTGTCTTACCTTCCTAACTGGAAATCTGAAGCATCCGGTCCTGTGATCCAGGCAGTCCTGCCAGACAGAATAGATGTCTTTTGCAGCACGGATTGATCAAGAACACATCCCCAGTCTGCTAATTGGATGGTGAAGGACCAGCAGCATACTATTGAGGCCATCCTCCTGCTCTTTACTCCTGTCAGCACATATGCACTGCAGCAGAGCTGGATTGGTTCCTCCTTTCTGTCCCTTCCTTTCACAGCTTCTATGCTTCAGAGGAATAAAAAAAAAATATATAAAAAAAGGTCTTACATTTTTCCATTAAAAAAAAAAAAAAAAAAAAAACCTCACACATTTAAAGATACATATATATTCAAATACATATATACATACACACTGCATACCAAAACCCCCCCCACACATTTGAAGATACATATATATTCAAATACATATATACTGTACATACACACTACATACCAAAAAACCCCCCACACATTTGAAGATACATATAAACATACACAATACATACCAAAAAAACCCCCACACATTTGAAGATACATATATATTCACATACATGCATACATACGTATGTACGTACACACACACACTTACAGGGTAACTCCACATTCATGGAAAAATATATAGAAAATGAAATATACCAGTATATACAATTTCTACACAAGGCATGCAGCAATTGCACTTTAATAATAAATTACCTTCACATTTCAGTCTGCAGTGCTGTAATTGTATATAAAATTCAATGCAATGTGGCAACCTGAGTGTTCTGTACATCACTGGTATGTAGGATGTCCCCAAAAGATCTCTCTTATATGATTGGCTCACCGATTTCCCTACAAGTCTGCAGTAAGATACAAGTCTGATTTTAGGCACCACTTGTAATAGAAATGCAAGTTTTCTTTATGTGATATTCTCCGAGGGTTAAACCTCTTGTAAAGGGTGCAGACACTGACACAAAGTGCATCAGCTGATTTTAATGAGCCAAACCTTCCCATTCAGAATGGACACATGACCAGACTGGTGGAACAAAGAACTGCCCTTCATAGCAACCAAAAGGTAGGATTCTGCTAAGTTTGTTAAAATCTTTGCAATGACTATTGCTTACCCAGAGAGGATTGCTTTTTTTCCCCACCTCAACAAAAATGGAGTTAATCTTTAAACTCAAACACAGCATCCTGGAAAACCCCGTCCCCCATAATGCTGGGTGTTTCACATGGGCTATGAGCGACTATCAGGGAGAGCACAAGTGGGTTGGGCGGTTTTCAGGAGCCGCCATCATTTGCGCTGTAACAGTCTAAGTAAAAGAGTCTCTTTAATAAAGTGAAGCTTCAACATTAACCATTTTCAATCCCTATGCTGTCATCATTAGTAAATACACAGGAAAGTATATTAGATTTACTGGTTTTATACTTTTTTTTTTCTTACATTTCTTCTCTTACTTCCTGGTTTCCAGGCCTAGATAAACGAGGTCATAGATCCCAGGAGTCTTCAGGAGGGGAGGAGGAGTTTTCTCAGCTAAGCGTACCCTCCTGCCTGCACGCATGAGCTAAGGGTGGATGGATTCCAGGAAGTAAATGCTACACAAATCATCTGCCCTTACTCAAGATGGCTATGGCCAGAAATGCTAGAGAACGTTTTTCAAAGTGATCTCTCAGCCAAATAAAACATGGAGACATGGATGGATGGGGGAGTTTGTTTTGATTATTACAAATTAAGTAGTATTTTGGTTTTTGGGGCTCAAATACAGTGCAGTTCTACTTTTATAAAAAAAAAAAAAAAAAAAGAACAGGAGGAAAAAGAAAAAAAAAAGGGTTTCCTTTCCATATACCTTACAAAAACCATCTCCTGAACCATTGTCTTGCTCAGAAGAGTTAATTGCAGGATATAATGGTAATCATAGAGGTGTATTCTGTCTGGCCAATGGACCAGGCCTCAGCTGCAGGTGGAATTGTAAGAAATCCAACTGCATCCCTCACATTTGTCTCAGATAACCAAGGGGCTCCAAATATCAAGGAAAAGGAAGAAATGAGCGTTCTTCAGACATTACTTATACTTGATGAATAGACCGTAATAAAATTGAGGATGAACAATTCTTCTGAGTCAAGCAGTCCCATTATTACTATAGCATGCCTTATCTAGGAGGAAAGTAATGTATGTGCTTTTAGTTTTCTTACCTTTTTGTCCATGGTGACTTAAAATGGCACAAGAGTTGCACTGTATAAGGGTGAGTATAGAAAGGGGTTAATGGTACATTCCATTCAAGAAGACCATACATGAAGACTTACCTGAATAACAGAGCCTGACAAATCCAATGGTACCTCTGAGGTCTCTTTCACCTGGTTGCCCCCTCTAATAAAATCCCTACAGCTCAGTATCCTCGGTTTCCCAATAGCCCTGAACTGGTGGTAAGTCAGGCCAAGGGTGTGTCTCTGGATCAAGCACCCCTCTCCCTCCTTCTCTCTCACCCTCGGCTCGATGCACTCTAATTCTCTGGGATGGCAGGTTGGTAAGCTCCGATCATGATCAACAGATTGCCGACCCCAGACATGCACTTCCCTGGTTTGAAGTTGCAGGCCACATCAGAGGGCTGGGCACTCCTGTCATAGATGATACAATTTTCTCTCCACGGGAGCACGAGGAGCTGCCCCTGCCGAGAGAACACGGTATACCCACTGGAAATAATTGCAAGTTTAATAGCAAAAGAAAGTGACTACGCCTAAAGCATAGTAAAATATAGCTGCAAGCACACCAGCAGATACAAATTGGTTAAAACAAGTGCTACACTTCACACACACACACATATATTAATATTATTCAGTATTTATAAAGTGCCAATAGTTCGCTCAGCACTGTACATTACAAAGAGGGACAGAACATGTGACAGAACAATAATACAATGCAAAACATGAGGGGATCGAGGGTCCTGCTCTTTCGAGCTTACAATCTAGGAGGGAGGGGGTGGTGGCACAGGAGGAGATAGCTGTGGGGGATGGAGTGGTAGGAAGAGTGGAGGAGGTCGGCAAGTTAGCAGGGGGTGGGGTAGGCTTCCCTGAAGAGATGGGTCTCAGGGTGCGCCTAAAGGAGAGGAGAGTAAGTGATAATCTGATGGGTTGGGGCAGGGAGTTCCAGAGGATGGGTGACACCCTGGAGAAGTCCTGGAGGCGAGCATGGGAGGAGGAGACCAGGGAACTAGAGAGAAGGAGGTCTTGTGAGGAGCGGAGTGTGCGTGCTGGGTGGTACTTGGATATTAGGTCAGTGATGTAGTTCGGGGCAGTATGGTGGACAGCTTTGTTCGTCAGTGTTAGGATTTTGAATTTGATCCGTTGCGCAATCGGAAGCCAGTGGAGGGATTGGCAGAGGGGGGTGGCAGTGACGGAGCGGTTGGAAAGGTGAATGAGTCTGGCTGCCGTATTCAGGATCGACTGAAGCGGGGATAGCCAGCGGCGAGGCAGGCCAGTGAGGAGGGAGTTGCAGTAGTCGAGTCGTGATGTGATGAGGGAGTGGATGAGCTGTTTAGTGGTTTCTGGGGTTAGGAACGTGCGGATTTTGGCGATGTTGCGGAGGTGGAGTCTACATGAGTTAGTGAATGATTGGACTTGGGGCTGGAAGGATAGGTTGGAGTCCAGAATGACACCAAGTACTCTGGCCTGCGGGGCGGGTTTGATAGTGGCGTTGTTGGACGTGATGGAGAAGTCAGTGGGGGGTGGTGTCCGGGCTGGGGGGAAGACAAGAAACTCGGTCTTGGAGAGGTTCAGTTTAAGGAAGTGGAGCGACATCCAGTCAGATATGTCGCTCAGTAGGTTTGTGATTTGGGTGGAGACCGAGGGGGTGAGGTGGGGGGTTGAGAGATAGATTTGTGTGTCGTCGGCATAGAGGTGGTAGTTGAAGCCGTGAGAGTGTATGAGTTGGCCAAGGGAGGAGGTGTAGATGGAGAAGAGAAGGGGCCTGAGGACGGAGCCTTGAGGGACCCCAACAGAGAGGGGGAGTGAGGGGGGAGGTGGTAGCATTATAGGGAATATATATATATATATATATATATATATATATATATATATATATATATATACACATACATATATATACATACATATACATACAGTGATCCCTCATTTTTCGCGGTTAATGGGGACCAGAACCTACCGCAAAAGCTGAAAAACCGCGAAGTAGTATTTGCCCCTAGGAATTTAAGACAAAAATGACAACAGTAATGTACAGTATACGTATTTACTTAAACGTGTCAGTGCTAATTACAATAGGGTTACTGTAATTACAAAACCTTATACAGTAATAAACATTAATCAACATTGCTTTCTGAGAGAGGCGAAGAGTCTTGTGTTGGTGGCGGAGGAGAGGCTCTCACTTGACTCGGAGACTCTTCTGCTGGAGGCGCTGACGGTAGAGCCGGGGGCTTTATTTTGGAGAGAAACATGGTGATGGGTAGTTGTTGTCTTTGTTTTTTCTTTTCCTTCAAAATTCCCCTGTACAAGGACATAACCCCGTCAACGAGATTGCTGAACTCGACAGCTCGAACCATATTGTCGTCAATGTCTTGTGCAAATTGTTGCATCGCTCTTGCCATGTTGCACAATTGTTGCAGATTCTCCAGGGTAAGGCCACGCTTTTCAGTTTCTTCTTCGTCTTCCTCTTCGTTTTCTTCCTCACTTGCAGACTTTGTCATCTCAAGGAGGTCTTCATCGCTCAGTGGGTCCGAGTGGCAATCGATAAGGGCGCTGATGTCTTCTTCTGTCATGTCGACAAATCCTTCATTCCTTATGATGTGAGCCAGCCTCACCGCCTTCTCCACCGCTGAGTGATGAACTTCTTCAGGAGTGAAGCCTGGATAGTCGTGCACCACGTTCGGCCATAATTTCTTCCAGCTAGATTTTATGGTCTCATTCTTCATGTCCTTTAATGCTTGCTGAATATTAGACAAACATGAGGCAATGTCGTAACTGCGCCAGTATGCTTTCAAGGTGAATTCATCATTGGCATCGTCAACTGCTGAGATGAGGCTCTCCATCGTGGAGCGAGTGTAGAGTGCCTTAAAGGCACGAATGACACCTTGATCCATCGGCTGAATTAGAGATGTAGTGTTCGGGGGCAGAAACTCTATCTGCACACCGTCATATTGCAGGTCCGTTGCATGGCCTCCTGCACAGTCCATCAGGAGAAGGACCTTAAAGGGGAGGTCCTTTTCAGCCAGATACAGCTTCACCTGGGGAATGAAGCAATGGAGGAACCATTCAAGGGTCAGAGCTTTCGTTATCCAGGCCTTGGAGTTATGCATCCAGAACACGGGCAACAGGGCCATATTTTTGTTTTTTAATGCCCGTGGTTTTTTGGCTTTATAAATAAGGCCTGGCTTAAGCATAAAACCTGCAGCATTGCCAGTCATGATGACAGTCACACGGTCTTTGTGAGCCTTGAAGCCTGGCCTCTTCACTTCGTCCTTGAAGAGGAATGTACGTGAAGGCATCCTCTTCCAAAAAAGGCCTGTTTCATCCATGTTAAAAACTTGTTCAGGAAGGTAGCCTCCCTCACTAATGAGGTTAGGAAACTTTTCCTCCACGTAACGACAAGCAGCATCGTTGTCAGCAGAGGAAGCCTCACCATACAGAAGCACATTTCTGAGGCCGTATCTTTTTTGAAATTTTTCAAACCAACCTTTGCTGGCTGAAAAGCCTCGTCCGTGAGGAGGCGAATCACTCCTGGCAGCGCTAGTACTGGCTTGAGGTTCAGCACCTTCTTCAGCCTCTTCATTGTCGTCATCGGGCAAGATTTGGTTGTAGAGAGCCTTGGCCTTTGTCCTGATCATATTAGTGTCCACACTCACTGTCTTTTTCCTGCAATCAGCAATCCACAATGCCAGTGCACCTTCCATTTTCACAATTCTGTTATTTCGTGGAGTTATCACACGTTTTGCTTCTTTGTTGAAGGTTATTGAAGCAGTTTTGCGGATGTTTGCCTCCGCTTTCTTGATGTACCGCACTGTAGATTCATTCACCCCGTAATGGCGTGCCACAGATGCATAACTTCTGCCCTCTTTGATCATATCTAAAAGTTTCACTTTATCGCTGATGGTCATCATCTTCTTCCTCTTGGGCGCCCCGGAGGAAGCTTTCGCAGGTGCACAGCGCTTAGGCGGCATTATAAGGGCTCCTTCATGCAGGGATCCTTCTCTCTCGCGCATCAACACAATGTGGCTGCTGACCCGCGAAGAACTGAAGCCGCAAAACATGAAGCGCGAAGTGGCGAGGGATCACTGTATACACACACACACACACATAAATATACACACACATACATATATACACACACACACAGAAAAGTGCAAACATAGGTAAATAAGAAAAAATAAAAAACTAGACCAAAATGTATAAAGTACATCAAATCAAATGAAAACCACTCCATACGCTATATAGTTCCAATAAATACCAAGTGCAATTCTTCAGAGGGTGATATTTCACATATGTGTGCCTCCACCATACATTAGAGGGCTCCTGCGTACCAGAACTTTTTACCCACCTATTACAGAGTAGCAAAGCTTGTAATATGGCCAGGCTCTCGTCACAGAGACGCCCAAACTCTCTAATCCATGTCAGGTCCACAAATCACCCTCTGGTTCAGCAATGTGCCATAATCAAAGAAAACCAGGGGCATCGCATAGTGTAAAACTGATAAAAAGCACTTTTCATTTATTCAAAACAGCAGTAAAAGAAACACATACTGTACACTTATTGCAGCTGGTCCCGAGAGAGGGGCAGGCTACTTCCGGTTTCCAAGAGTGAGATGACGTCACAAATGAAGGCTACATCCTACAAGTTTCGTCCTAAATGAGATCTTCCGGGGAATGCTGAAAATCCAACATGCTGGTTGTACCCAAGTCGATCACTGGATCAACTTGGGTACAATCAGCCTGTCCATTCATAGATTGAATCTTGACCGGTCCCTGCTGAGCTACCCAAGATTCGAAACATCTATGGCTGGCCTTGGCTTTACCCATCTTCAATCTGCTCCAGTTCAGTCCAGTGATCCTGCAGCTCTGTGTAAGGGAGCACTCAACAATGGCTGTGAATTCTAGGGGCCATGACCTTACCCATAGGCTCCCATTGGCCATCTGTAGTACAAAGCGGCTCACTGAAACAGGGGTGTGGGAGCTGGAGCTGTAAGATCGTGTGACTGGTTCTGAGCAGAATACAAATAGGCAAGTACATACATCTTTTTTTATGCAGGTTAGGGAGGAGGGGGGAGGGAACATTTTTAAAACTTGTGCGTTAGGCTTTTACTGTACTTTAGGTAAATGAATAGATGCAGTACTTTGCAGTTTTTCTATGAGGTATTTCCCACCAAAAAGATATCTCAAAAACTGAAATATGCCAAAAACTAGGTCCACTGCAACACAGTAAGAAGAATCTTTTTTCTAAAAAGCAGACTGGGCCTTCAGTCAACTGCAGAGCTGCCTTGGTGCCATAGTGGCAACCAGCTACATGCAGCCTTCCTTGCTTTGCCAATTAGCAGAAAAGAGATGGCATTTTAAGGAGGGTCCAAACCTCCCACCAGGTCATTATAGCTCTCTGGGATTTTGGAAAGAGAACTTTAAGGGCTCAATGTGGAGGGTCCAACAACATGAAAAAAAAAATGTGGGTTGAGTTCTCCTAAAAAGAACCAAGACATTGTTCTGGAGTCCAGCCCTAAGAGGCCCTCCAATTATCCCACATTTCAAGATGATAAATGTTAAATCTTTCACCGGTCAGAACTTGAAAGAGAGCGTTTCTCTCCATTTTACTTCAAATTTACCATAATGCACTTTAATTGATCCTTGTTCCATACCACTAGACAGTAATTAGATTCATATGCAACACATTCTATATAAAAACAAAACACGCAAACATTTATCATAGACATGAAATAAGAACCAGTACGGGAAGGAAATACGCGTTTAGTAAACTGACATTCCAATACATTAGATTGCATAGTAAACCAGAAATTCTCTCCAAAAAAAAAAAAAAATAGTCTGCAGGGATTATTTTATCCAGAACTATTGGGGTTTTTCAATATATTTTTAAAATTCCCCTACACACCAAGCTGAGCCATAATCCTCCCTCTGCAGGTGCTTACATAACTCTTCTTACAGCGTCTACATCCTGGCAAATGGAAATCTGGTGCTGGGCTGCCATGCCACAACATTCCAAAGACCTGAAGAACACATTGGTCCTGCAGTATAGGGACATATACGTGAAGTCTATTGGATGTTAAGGCACAGGTGTGAGTAGCTCAGCACTTTTTTTTTTTGAGAAACCTGCCACTGCCATCAAAGGAGGTCAAGTAAGCATTTGCAGCAGTAACGGGTTTGGTTTACTGTATTTAGGGGTGCTGGGGAAGGGGGTTAAAAAAATTACTGAACTGGTTCATATTGGTAATAACGAAGAAGCTAATGAACACAGCAATCAGCACAAAAAACACTAGCACAGGGGGGGTACCTGAATAGGAGACCCATAAAGGGGTCTCCTATTCATTGTTTTTTTCACTTTGTCTGACTGGCCAATTAAATGAATGGCTACAACAGACAGGGGAATATACTGTATATAGTCTAGCAGAAGATACAGAGTAGACTTGTGACACGAACCAGTAGTAAAAGTGCGCACTCACCGGAAGCGCTTAGGTAATGCACATATAATATTATAACCACCAGGATGACTCTAGATAGGCGGGACAAATAGGTGAACTTCCATCTGTGGAATGGTCATCAAGCCTTGGGAAATAGTTAGAATCTGCTGCGCGGACTCCAACAAAATGGCGGCGGCGTAATGCGCACGAGCCATTTTCCCTATATATAGACAGGAGGTCAGTCACGCTGCTGTCGGTCTCCCCTCTGATGATGTGCCATTGCACAAAAGGCCTTAGGAGGAACCTGACAGAGCGTGACGTCACTGCCGCCTGAGCTACGAGGAAGCCCGGTGGCCATCTTTGTTAGGGTTAGTGCTGCATACTCTGCATTCATTGGAGTTTTGTACATATACTACCCTGTGATTTTAACTATTTGATGACCATTAAATATTTTTGAAATACTACACCATGGGCACCTGTTTTTTGGTTCCCTGTTGGAGCTATTAAGCTTGCAGGTCACCCCTAATGATTTCCTACAACCAGAGGAAGGGATCCCTGTACTCAGGCTGAACACCTACTCATCCTTAAGGGGACTTCTGGACCCAGCAGATTCCAACTATTTCCCAAGGCTTGATGACCATTCCACAGATGGAAGTTCACCTATTTGTCCCGCCTATCTAGAGTCATCCTGGTGGTAATAATATTATATGCGCATTACCTACGGCGCTTCCGGTGAGTACGCACTTTTACTACTGGTTCGTGTCACAAGTCTACTCTGTATCTGCTGCTGAATTTATTACCCTTTGGATTCATCACATGAACTAATTTAATATATTTTCATATCACCGTACTCTTTTATGCATTATTTACTGTTATTATAATTTATTTATTAGCGCTGCACCTATATTTATACTGATTCATTTGGAGGCTTGAAAGGATGTATTATTTGATAAAAAAAAAGTTTTAGCAGTTGTTACATGCAATGTCACAGGAGAAACCAACTGTTGGAATAACTAGTGGGCAGTACAGTGGCTAAATGGTTAGGACTTCCGCCTGGCACTACTAGGGTCGGTGTGTTTTGGTGCCTTTTGGTGTTTCAGCAGCTATTTTAAGTAGCGCTCACTATATATACTACAATTTTCTATATAGTCTAGCAGAGTTTGCATACATTAAAACAGCCTTAGTTTATTATTATTACAGGTATTTATATAGTGCCGTCAATTTACTCATTTTACACACACACACACACACACACACACACACACACACACACACACAACATATATATATATATATATATATATATATATTTATATTTAGCCACTACTAAGGCCAATCTAGACAGGACCCAATTTAAACTACCAGCATGTCTTTGGAGTGTGGGAGAAAGTCGGAGTACCCGGAGGAAACCCACGCAGGCACAGGGAGAACATGCAAACTTCAGGCAGGAGGTGCCATGGCTGGGATTCGAGCCAACAACCCTAGTAGTGCCAGGCGGAATTGCTAACCATTTAGCCACTGTACTGCCCACTAGTTATTCCAACAATTGGTTTCTCCCGTGACATTGCATGTAACAACTGCTAAAACTTTTTTCTATCAAATAATACATCCTTTCAAGAAGTGCAAACATGTAGATTAAAGGATGGCCACATTCTCAATGTATATTTTCAATGTTACACCCTTTCCTGAACTCCCATAAGCACACACAAAATACAGACACAAAAATAGAACTTCTCTTTGAAATAATTCAGTTCTGCAAAAACAGGCTCCAATCCTTTGGTCTCATTGGTATTTTATTATTTAAAAAAGCAAAAAAATAAATAAAATCAGATCCAGTGTTTGATCTGACCCAGTAATACTTCCTGACAATGAACAACAGAACGAGAAGAGTATATAGCAATACAATAAACATGGAAGATGCATATCTCTAGTTTTATTGAAAAAAAGAAAAAAAAAAAAAAGAGCTGCAAGATTGGGTCATACTTTATACATGCAAACAACTTTTCTAAATTTTCAGTGCTCAGAGAAGAATAAAAAAAAAAAATAAATAATGCATAGAAGTTTGATTCAAATAAAACAATAAGGCCATATATGCATGAACACCAGAAGGAAGCTTGGTACAGGTTTTTACCAAGCCAAATGTTGTATGTATTTTCATCTGTGCACATATGCCGTCTGTACATCAGGCTGTAAGGTTTGCTTACCCAGTAATAGGTAGTCAAGAGCCAAACGCAACATTTAGTTCAGTATTTGCTTTTAGTCAAAGTGATTGTAGAAAGCTGGGGCTGGGACTGGGGCTGGGACTGGGGCTGGGGCTGGGGCTGGGACTGGGGCTGGGGCTGGGGCTCAGGCCCGCCTGCCAAGTACCCTGCAGCAACCACAGTTTGAAGAACTCCTAACAGTCAATATTATATTTTTCAGGGCCACTGCTAATAAGCCACCCCTGCATTTCGGTCTGCACAGTTGCTGCAGTCATCACAAGGGGCTTCCACTCTCCCTGTTGGATGTATGTTATGATGAATGCAGCCAGAAGGGTTAGAGCAGTTCTCGCCACTCCAATTCCCAGGGAACTTAACAAATGAAGGGCTTATCTAGCCCAATAAACCCGACTTAAATCTGAAACATCACTGGGTGAACTGACCCTTTATCTGTCAAGTTGCTGCGTATACCTGGGCGATTCACTGTCAGCAGTCATTTCTATAAAGCACATGCTTTCTATGAAGAACCTGAAAGCATGTACACAAGTAAATGTGCCAATATAAGGAAAAGTGAAATGCTTTCTAGGAAAGGTTTTCTAGAGTTAGGGCTCATGTACACAGCTGCTAAACTGACGTTCAGGAGCTGTTGAGCGTTTTTTTCCAGCAGCCCCGGAACTCTCCCTAATGTTTTCCTATGTGTCCATGTACACTATGGTTGGCTCTGAGGAAGAGGTTGTGTCCTCGAAACGCGTTAGAGGTTGGTCATCCAGGGTTCCATCGTATGGACTCAGATGTTGTTTGGATCATACGTCTTGTTCAGTTTGACATGTCTGTGTTATTATGTCCATTGTGAGTATGATACCTATTTTTGTTTCTTTAATAAATTATTTTAAACGATAATGCACGAGGTCAGTGCGCCCTTTTTCTGTTTCTCCATTTGTATCCACACTATGTTGTTTACAGGCTGTTGAGTTTACAGTCGTTTTCTTGAACGCACCAAAATTGCATTCAGGAGTAGATTTTACTAACTTACTTTTTCAAACGCCAAATGCTTGTAAACGTAGTTAACCGCGTTTACAAGCGCTTGCACGCATTTTTTGACTGGTCCATATCCAGAGCCTTTTTCCTTCATCAAAAATGCATGCAAAGTGTTTTCCATGTATTCAAATGGACCCGGTACACCAGAGCAGTCAGTTCCAGGTTTCGCACGAAGGAAAAAATGGTAGAACGTGCCGCATTATGCTCATGATGGGATCCATAGTGAAGGCAACCAGAAAAGACAGGTCATCTCAACACATACTGCTCTCTCTGCTTCTGCTCTCTCTATTTCTCTCAAAATGTCTGAAATAGTTATTTACTATTGTTCAGTGCATTCTGGTCATTTGGGAGGGTCTCCTGAGGTTATCTTTTAAAAACGCTTCTAAACATAAACGCCGCTAAACACGCATAAACACGGTATGCAAACGTGGCTAAACTGACGTTTTTTTAACCTACGTCTTCTAGCAGACAGTTTCCAGCGGTCAGAAGAGTTTTCCAAACACCCCGTGTACATGAGCCCTTACAGTATATAAAAGAACATCCTTTTAGACTTGCATACGCCTGTTCCCTGCCAGCCAATGACAAGTTAGCCTAGCAAGCATGTGCATTAGAGGATGCTTCCTTTAACATAAGTCTGTATGGAGTAATTCCTGTGTTTGTAGACAACTTTTATTAGGAAACAAAGGCAATCCAAACTGGCAAGAGCCTTGATAATCCCAATGAACCATTTTGAATTCAGAAGTCAGTGACATTCCGTCTAGGAGTCAGGGTGTAACATAATAAGCCATGGTATACAGGTCTACAGTAACAGAAAAAAAAACAGGGCCTTTGGTTACCTGCCTATTATTGGCCCCTCCATGGAAAAGATAAATAAGATGGTTGCACTCACTGTAAAATCCTGTTCTTGGAGTTCAATGGAGAAAGCCGTATTCATATACATTTGATTATACTACTTCCCACAGGAAAATATGGACAAGCAACGACAAACACAGAAGAGTGGGACTAATGCCCTTTAATGAACTCCAAGTAAAGAAGACAGAGTGGACAAAAAAAAAAGAAAAAACGCCACCATTTTCGTTCTTGTTCATTGAGGGGCACAAGGTTCATAGACCTGTGGAATGTCCAAAATACGTGCAACTGAGGAGTGGTCAAAATGTTAATAGGCCCACTAAAAAAAAGCCACGGGGGGCTGCCAGCAGCTGGAGGAGGTGCCTGAAGCACCTTACACCCAAAGCTGGCGTCAGCCAAAGCCTGAACATCCATCTGTTAGAAAATTTTAACAGAAGACCAGTTGGCAGCTTTGCAAATTTGAGAAACAGGTGCCTAATGCCTAACAGCCCAAGAAGCAGTCCCAGATCTAGTAGAATGTACCATGACAAGAAAGGGTAGACCTCGATCCTTAACCTCTTGCCAACCGCGCATAGCCGAATGACGGCTTCACCGCGGCCGGCCAGTTCTGAGTGGACGTCATATGACGTCCTCCCAGAACGCGCTCTCCTGCGCGCCCCAGGGGGCGCGCACCCGGCGATCTCCGTGATCGCTGTGTCCTACGGACACAGCTGATCACGTGATGTGGTGAAAGGCCGATCCCACCGGCCTTTTACCACGTGATCAGCGGTGTCCAATGACACGCTGATCACAGGGAAAGGCAAGTGCCGGTTCTCGGCTGCACTTTCCTCACGCTGTCAGATCGTGAGGAAAGTACTGCCGAGAACCGGCAGTTGTCAGAGCGGGGATCGGCACCGATCATCAGGGCACTGATGATCAGTGCCCTGATGATCGGTGCCCAGCAGTGACACCCGCAAGTTCCGCCCAGCAGTGCGCCCACTAGCCCCGCCCACCCGTTCCCAGCAGTGCACCCACCTGTGCCCAGCAGTGCACCCACCTGTGCCCAGCAGTGCACCCACCTGTGCCACTCTGCAGTGCCACCTACCTGTGCCCAGAAGTGCCACCTACATGTGCCCAGCAGTGCCACCTACATGTGCCCAGCAGTGCCACCCACCTGTGCCCACCCACCTGTGCCACCCACCTGTGCCCACCCACCAGTGCTGCCCACCAGTGCCACCCACCAGTGCAGCCCAGCAGTGCTGCCAGTCAGTGCCACCAGTCAGTGCCCAGGGGTTGTGCCAGTCAGTGCCGCCAGTCAGTGCCCAGAAGTGATGCCAGTCAGTGCCGTCTATCAGTACCCATCATCAGTGTCACCTATCAGTGCCGCCTATCAGTGCTGCATATCAGTGCCGCCTATCCGTGACCCCTAATTAGTGCTGTCTATCAGTGCCGACTATCCGTGCCACCTCATTAGTACTGCCTATCAGTGCCCTTTAGTGCTGCCTATCAGTGCCCATCAGTGCCGCCTATCAGTGCCCATCAGTGCCGCCTATCAGTGCCCATCAGTGCCGCCTCATCAACGCAAATCAGTGAAGGAGAAAAAATACCTGTTTGAAAAATTTTATAAAAGAAACAAATAAACTTTTTTTTTTCTTTCAAATTTTGCACTTTTTTAATTTATAGCGCAAAAAGTAAAGCGCCCAGTGGCGATTAAATACCACCAAAAGAAAGCTCTATTTGTGAGAAAAAAATGATCAAAATTTCATATGGGTACAATGTTGCATGACCGCGCAATTGTCAATCAAAGTGCGGCAGCGCTGAAAGCTGAAAATTGGCCTGGTAAGGAAGGGGGTATAAGTGCCTGGTAGGCAAGTGGTTAAGACCACAGGTTTGAACAGTAATCTGTCTTGAGCCACCAAGAAATAGTGGAATAAGACGCTGCGGCTCCCCTTTGCAGGGACCATCTGGGATGACAAGGAGATAGTCAGTCCTTTCAATGGAAGCAGTGGCTGTGAAGTGGACTCTTATAGCATGAACTAGACAGCGCAGAGAAAGCTCTTTCTGATGTACTGCACCTAGACAGGTGGATGAAGTATAATGTTCTGGCTGAGGTAAAAAACAAAACTGTAACCACCTTGGGAAAGAAAGAGGCTCAAAGCCTCATTACCACCTTGTCCTAATGTAAAACCAGAAAAGGTTCTTCATGAAGCAAAGCTACCGGCTCTAGTTAGAGCTTTAAGCGTACCTCAGTGCCTCCCCTTCCACAATCATGATCTATTCTGCCTGCAGCTTTAGTGGCCTCCGATATGAAAACCTACAGTAAAACTATATGATAAGTCAGAAATCAAAGCTGCAATCGCAAAGTTGCAACGAAACCCTACATAACTGAAATCTTCCCAGGATAAGGTCAAGGAGGGGTCCATATCTGGCAGAGCAAAGGCAGACTGACTCTAGGTTCACATCTGTGCGGATGGGGCCGTGGCGGATCCGCATGAAAATCCGTGAATCCAAGAAATGCGGACCCGCGGGCGGGTGCCATTAGTTCTAATGGCACACCGCCCGCACTGGAAACCGCAACCGTACCAGGAACCGAGGTTCCTCTGCGGGCTGCATTTTCCAAAGAAATGCAGGGACTTCTTTCCTTGCGTGTCATGGGCACAGGAGTCCATTCAAATGAATGGGCTCTCGTGCCTGTGCAAAATGTGGCCCGCACGGCCGCATAGATGTGAACCAGGGGTGAGGAAGTTTCAGAGATTCAAAAAGGGTTCAATGTTCCAGACTGTCAGAATCAGGCTCTTGAGCAGAAGCACCACAAGCTGCTGTGGAATTTTAGGGAATCATGAGCTGGAGGAACCTGATGGAGCAGGACTGCTCCCCGTGTGATTGGGGTCTGACATTTTGCAGTGCTTGGCACTCAGAATACCAGGTAAAACCTTGGGTACTCATGAACCAGTTGCTGGGAGCGGGAGAGGCTCAAACGGCAAATTTCTAGGTCACTGTAGGTGGAAGGTGCTACATCACACTAAATGGTAAGATAAAACGCAGAGAGGAAGCAAACATTTCATTCCATCTAGAGATGTAGCACTCTATTCCTCAGCTTTTTAAACCAACTGGAAAAAAAAAAAATTAGAATGGCGCCTTAATAGTTTTCATGAAAGAAGAGATCCCAATGCTCAGCCCAGATGACCTACTCATAATTCAGTACATCAGAGGTGGAGACATAACGGAGTACATCTAGAGCAGCCTTTCTCAACCAGGGTGCCCAGGCACCCTGTGGAGTGCCTTCAGGCTTCTTCAGGGGTGCCTTCAGGCTTCTTCAGGGGTGCCTTGGCAAAATGCCTCAAAATTATACTGATCTAGAGGCTGTGCCATGGTTCTAGGCCTGGAAAGCACTCTTCGGCTAACACAGTACACAAAAGGTATGGAAAGTGCTACAATGCAGAGCCCAGAACCTGAATGTCCCATTCCTGGTATACCCAGCAATTGTTTAGTCCAGCGAAGCCCAGGTAATGTCTTGACTAAAGAAAAAATAATCTTGAGAAAAAGAAAAAAAGGCTAGTAAAAAAAAATGGGAAACTAATCAGTTGAGAAAAGATATCCATTCTCCTAGGACACTAGCAAAATACTGATGCATGCTGGGAGCGGAAGGAGTTCTACCAGGCTGGTCATTGTTCTTGGTTTGCCAGTGCTCAAATTCTCCAGTGGGTGGCAGTATAACCCAAACGTCTGTGAATCCTGCGTCCCTTAATAAACACAAAATTTACTTTGGTGTCATGGTTTTGGGTAGAGGGGGCTCAATCTGATCTGAAAACAGAAGATCAGTGCAATCACTGACTTCCTGCTAAAGGACACACTATTACTTTGCCATTGAGGTCACAGCTCCAGTGCCTGAATAAAGCCCAACTTCCCAGACCTCATATGTTCCACCACTGCCTTCCCAGTTCAGTGTCCCTGCCTAAGCTTTGGGGTTAACTGGTGTTAATGACATCACGGCACAGTGTTTGGATCTGGGGATTGGCCGTTAAGATTCAAGCACTCTCGCCTAAGGGAGGTCACATTCTTCTACACACCCAGAAGCTTTGCTCTGATAGGAAGGAGGGGGCAATAAATATTGGCTGTGGGGGTATACATGTTTGAGGAGGAAGGGAGGGAAGAGATATGCAACCATAACTGTTGCCAGAAGTCATCCAACACACAGGGAGCCTGAAGAGACACTTGACTCACAGACATCATCACGATCAGAAGTAGCGGTAAAAAACACGACCATTGTGGGAATTGCAAAGCACAAAGCTGCCCTCATGTACATATACAAAAAATGAAATATAAAATTGAATGTAGAACCAGATCTTAAACATTGAGGCTCTATACACACACTAGCATTTTTATAAGCTCAAAAAACGCTAGATGAAAAAACGATGAAAATAGCTTTTTTTTGTTCCGGCTTGTAGCAGCGTTTTAGTAGCATTTAGAAGCCTTAGTGTTTTTACAGTACATGAATAATAAAAAAAACACAGCGCTTGAAAAAAGCGCTGGTTAGTGTTCAGTGTTTTTTTCTGCTGGGAAAACACTTCCAAAAACTCTACAAAAACAATTTTTTTTCTGCTCCTAAATGCTGAAGCTTGAAAAATGCTTCCAGCATAAAATGATGTGCATGGACATATAGGAGAACACTCTTGGCTTCTAGGAAATTGCTCACAATAGCTTCATGGAGCCTTACATATACCGATTTAAAAAAAAAAAAAGAAAAAAAGCCAACTACAGTTATATTTAGGGCTCATGCACACTGGACATTATAGTAGCATTAGCTGTAGAATGTCATGTTAAAAACGTGAGTTTTGTTGCGTTTTTCAGCATTTTTTTGTAGCAAGATATACTCCCACAAAAGCCTGAGGCTCAAAAGTGCCGGATAGCCGCGTTTTTCAGCATTAGAGCATTTTTACAGCTGAAAAACTCCTCTTCAAAACGCATAAGTTCTGGGTTTCTTTTCCAGCCTGAAAACGCCCCTACCAAAAAAAATGATGATAGAAGCCTATGTGTGCATGGACGCATGGGATAACATGCTGGAGAGTTTACTGGCTGTAGTAAAAAACAAACAACTGAAAAAAAAAACAAAAAACACCTGCTGCCCCAAACAGCCGCTGTAAAAACGCATGAAGCCGTATACTCACTGCAGAAGGCAATGGAATGTAAAAACAGATTCAAAATTGGAATGTTAAAAACACATGTAAAAAGTGCAATGTAGGATATTTAGCTTCAGAGTAGATTTTATACACACACAATAAATATATATATATATATATATATATATACACATACATACACATACATACACACACACACTATATGTATATATATATATATATATATATATATATACACATACATACATACACACATATATACACATACATACATACACACACACTTACATACATACAAACACATACAGTTGTGTCCAAAATTATTCAACCCCCACTGAAATTGAGTGTTTTGGCCAGTTTGACATTGCTTTTGATCATTCAGTCATCTTGCTTACATTTACATTAAAGAGGCACTTGTAGGTCAGACAAATATAACATAACAGTTATAATGAAATAACCACAAATGTCTTTTCTGTGCTCACAGCATTATCAGTTTTATTCAACCCCCAAGTGACATTCAATCTTAGTACTTAGTACAGCATCCTTTTACAGTTATAACAGCTTTTAAACGTGAAGCATAGCTTGACACAAGTGTCTTGCAGCGATCTACGGGTATCTTCGCCCATTCTTCATGGGCAAAGGCCTCCAGTTCAGTCACATTCTTAGGCTTGCGCACTGCAACTGCTTTCTTTAAGTCCCACCAGAGGTTCTCAATCGGATTTAAGTCTGGTGACTGCGATGGCCACTCCAAAATGTTCCAGCCTTTCCTCTGCAACCATGCTCTAGTGGACTTGGAGGTATGCTTGGGATCATTGTCCTGTTGAAAGGTCCAACGTCTCCCAAGCCT